>NC_143503.1:23470000-23775875 GCF_051622355.1 Phaseolus vulgaris
TTTTCCTTGATTGTTGCTTAGTTGGTTATTTACTCTGTTAATAATGCCCTGGTTTGTAGGACAATCTGTTTGTTTGAATTGGTCTTAGACCCACTCACCACGTTATTAGGAACTGTAAACGTGGAACTTGTTTCTGTTGTTTTCCTTGTAACAGGCTTGTATAAAGCCTTGCTTTTACAATTCAATATATGCTTTTCAGTTTAAACTTGCAAATTTATTGAGATCCAACAAACTCAAACATTTCCACTTAATCAATTTAAGTCACTTTCAAAACAAATTAAAATTTAACAAACCATGAACTACTTTCATTTATTATTTTATTGGACATTTTTTAAATATTAAAATAATTAAGTTCTATCAAAGTGATGTCATTTTATTATATACTGATATGATTTTAATGAATTTCAACTGCACCATCTTTCAAGATTCAATTATAACAGAAACATAACAAAATTTATCTATTTTGTTCGACGTACGTATATTATTATAGAAAAATAAGAAAGTTTAGTTTCTCCAAAAGAAAAAATTAGTTAATATTAATAAATATTGAATAACTTTTGTATGATCCAAACTTTACAATTCCTTTACAACTTTTTTTGAAAGAAAAACTAAAAATATTAAAAGACCTGTTTTTATAATAATTTTTTATACTTCTACTTTTTAATAAAGGCCGAAAAATGTTAGTTACGCTTTATCGATAAAAAAAACTCGACATACTTTAATAAAACTTAATAATTTTTTTAAAAAAATTTATAGGCACTTAAAGATATTTTTACAGTATCGTTCAAGGAATTTTTTTCTTAGGTAGTGCAACTTTTTTTCAAAATGATTTTTTTTTCATGAATGGATAAATGACCGATGTGAAATACTGAATCAATTCCCTATCTAGCACCATTTACACTTTTATTTTCCTATCTAACACTCTTTTGTTTTTATTTTTCTATTTAGCACTCTTTTGTTTTTATTTCCCTATCTAGCATTTTTTTATTTTTTATTTCCCTATCTAGCACCATTTTAAAAATAAATAAATAAATAATAATTTTAATATACAGTTTAATATTAAAATTAAAAAAATAATAAGATATTAGATAAGTTTAATTTATTATTTTATAATTTTTTATATGTATAATTAAAGAAAATTAGTTTTTCATAAAATATTTTTTTTAACTAAATAAGTTTTTATAACGTATTTTTTATTATTATATATAATTAAAGAATGACTGAATTTTTATAAAATAATTTTTAATTATATACATAGTAAGACTTAATGACGGGTGGTGTAATTCTGAAGAGTTTCAAGCTTTCTGGCTTCCTTGTGTTCATATTATCGTTATTTGTCTGTCATGTCATTTACAAGTAACAACATTCGTTGATGATATCTAATATCTATAGTCCGCAATATATTTTAAAGACTTACAAAGTTGAATTTCATCTAGTTTGAAATCAAATTTATTGATCTATTTATATGGGACTAAATTTAATCTCAAACTTCCACATGCACGATAAGGAATCAAATAGACCAAAAATTAATCATATACATAATGAAATTGATGAATCCTTCCAAATAAGCCAAACAAATGGGTAAAAGCCAAATAAATTGTCCATATCGATAATAATATAATGTAAACTCTTGTATTGTTTTCTGTTTTTTTATGACAATTAAAGTTTTCCATTAACCTTCTCCATTTTATTTCGAATTTAGATTTTTATCAACTTAATTTTTTATTATGAATTAAATTTACTTTAATTATTTTTATTTTTTTATGTGCTCGCCAACAAGATAATATTGTACCAATACCCAAAATATAAAAGAGAATTATTAAACCTTTAGATAATGTTCCCACCATGTCTTGGTCATCTTTTATGCTAAAATTTATTGAGAACCTAGTTGCAAGATATTTAATCTACAAGTTTTTTTAATATAAATATGAAAAACCATGATGAGATGATAACATACCTTTTTTTTTTATAAAAAAACATTTTTATTTCCCTAATAACTGGTTTTTATCATTTTCTTTCCTTGACCTGTTAATATGTAAACTAGTCATGCCCTGTTTTTAACTTCTTTGTTTAAGCTTATTTTAGTCTTGTTTTGATAAAAAAAATAGATACTCTTTTAAGAATTTTTCTGTTAAAAATATAGAACTTATTTCACTAGAAAAAAACACACACATTTTAGATTTCTCTTTCCCCCAACCCCTCTTGTTAATTTGTGAAAAAGGGAAAATGTCACATTTGTTCAGAACCTTAACAGGTAGCAGCACTGGGCTTTTACACTTGTTTCTCTCTCTCTCTCTCTCTATTTTTTTTTTTTTACCTTTGTCATTCTTTTCTTTTTGTCACCTCTTTTTCCCTTAGAGGTACTTCATGCCCTGCTCCTCTCACTGTTGCAAATGTTATTCCTTCGTACACCTCTGTCCACCCTCCAACCTTCACATAAACACCACAATAATTCCCTCAATTTGTAAAACTCAACATTGAATCAACTTGTATAGTTTTAGGTATGAATTGAACTTTCCATCTTCATACAAAAAATGTACCCTTATATTACATACAGAAAATAATTACATCTACTTCCTATTGTATCTTCTTAAACAACACTCATAATTTTTAAGTAACACTCACCTCATCGAGACATAATAAAAAAAATATGTATTCATAAAAGAAAAATCACAAAATCAAATCAGTTGTGAAAAATCAGTGAAGTAAGTGTGAAAATCAGAATTTCCTACACAACAATATATCAACACAAAAGTCAGTTTCAAACAGCAAATAAACCAACATATTCTTTCTGTTTGTTTTTACAATTAGAGTAAAAAAGTATAAAAACAATTTTACAATATAAAATTGTTCAAACAAAATAAACCCAACAAATATGAGATTGTTGATCATAATTCGAGAAACAACAAAAGACTTAAAAGACAAAAACAAATCTTGAATCATCTTTTCCATACTGGAAGTGAGTGACATTTTTATAGGTTCTTCTTCGTTCATAAAGCTCTCAGCATCCCTCAACCCCTCTTCAGCCTCACTGCCATTATCACCATCACTGACTACAAAACGCTGAGAACCACGTTCCGATACGGACCCAGGTTCAACTTTCACACTTACACCTACACCATTCGATAAAATAGCTTTATGTTCCCACGCCTTCTTCCTCTCCTCTTCCCACTCTCAAACTACTTTCTCTTCTTGTTACCCGTCTTGCAAGCAATGGGCTCCCCTCGATTCACTATAGAATGGGAGTTTGTTTGAGAGAAAGATGGTATGAGAGAAAGGAAAGATGATGATGAGATATAGAATGTTGTTTTACATTTAGTTCTGTACGAGAATAAGTAAGGAATACTTTTGAAAATTAAGATGGTTTAATTTTAGCAGATTAAATATTAAATATGTAATAAATTTTATAAAAAAAAATATTGGTAGAAAATTGAATTGATTGGAAAGAGATAGAAAGGTCGTTGAAAAAGAGAATAAATGAGAGTTTGTTTCAGAGAAAAGATTGAGTTGTTGACAGTTTTTATCCCATCAAACCTGCCTGTCTCAAAAATGAAATAACCTTGTCCAAAATTTTGAAACAAGCAGCTGAACCATTAAATATATATATATATATATATATATATATATATATATATTTTTATTTTTTTTTAAAGTATATAACATAGGCGATTTTAGTATTCTATTTCACAACGTACTTTACATTGATGATTTATCCATTTACGAATTATTTTGCCCATTTTGAAAAATTCGAAAAAGAACTGCACTACCCTAAAGAAAAAAAACATATTCAATTACTATTATACATTTATAATTACTTTAAAAATCATACCCGAAATTCTTCTTCAGATAAATGGTATAAAATATTTATACCTTTTTAACAAAATAAATTATTTATCGCAATTATTCTTGTTCATTATTTTTTTTTTGAAAGTTACTTGTTGAGTCTGTTTTGAAGTTTGAGGAAGTATATATTTTGTGCTTTGAGAGTGGGAGAGTAGACGGGGGAAAGTGGAGATGCTTTTCAGTTTTCTGATTTCAAACAAATAAATAAATTTGTTTAGATTCATATAAAATTATAATATCAAATATTCTTGTATGTATTTTAATATAATATACAAAATTAAATATTATATAAATTTATTTAATAATTTTAAAAATATTTAACTATATTATTAATAATATATAATTATAAATAAATATAATAATAAATATTATTTTCATAAATTTTAATATATTTAATAAATTTATTTTAATTTAACACAAAAATATTTTCTATTCTATTTGTATATTTTTTATTAAAAAATACAAATAATTATACATATTATATATTAACAAAATTTAAGTAATTCATGCGGGTGTCAAAATATACTATCAAATACCCATAACGTTAAATGACAAATTCAGTAAATACTGTTTTAGAGATACAAAACTACTCTTTCTAATCTAAATATTTGGTTTCCAATACTACATTTAAAACCTATAACTGATGTTCTCAATGACAAAGGCATTCTACAAAAAATAATTGTTTCAAATTAATTAGGACAAAAACTTTGATTTTCAGTCTAAACACAATACAAAAAACACTAAAATAAATAGACTGAAAACACAATTGAGTCTACATTGTTTAAAAAGTAAAAAAACTAGTGATCAAAGGCCACGTAGTAAAACAAAATCATAAAACTGGAAATCAAATCTCACATTCCAGTAAATGCTTTCTTCGCACCGCTAGAAGATCCCGCAGGAATCACTTTCAAGACATTGAACCTCACTGTCTTGGAGAGTGGCCTGCATAGGTGGTAGAAATAAACAAACATCAGACAGATGCACAAATACCTATAAAAATACCCCAAAACAATTACAGTCATAAAATCTTACCTGCATTGTCCAATAATGACATGATCACCTTCCTTCACACGGAAACAAGGTGATATATGAGCAGGAATATTGGAGTGCCTCTTCTCATACCTTTACATAAAAAAAAAAACATTCATAATTACATTTCTGCAATCATAAACATGAAAAAATAAACATGGCAGGATAATACCTCTGGTACTTCTTAATAAAATGGAGATAATTCCTCCTAACAACAATGGTCCTATTCATCTTAGCACTGTGACATGTTCCTGCTAGGATACGGCCACGAATAGAGACATTGCCAGTGAAGGGGCACTTCTTATCAATATAGGTTCCTGTAATAAATCAAAGGAGTCGAAAATGTTAAATTACCTATATAGACAACAGAACTAACCATATCCTTTCATATGAAATAAAGAAGCAAACAGTGATAATGATATGACATGTGCAATGTCAAGGGGTTTTTTATCAACACAAAAATTTTGGATGTTCAATTGCATATTATTCTGTTTAGCATATCTAAGAGAGCAAACATGAGATACTATCATAAGACTAATCCTTAAATCTTGTACATAAAAATGTTCATATTAGAAACATCTCTAATGCCTTGGACATGAAATGCTTGTTTAAGAAACATTACAGTAAAAAGACACTCCAACGTTTCTATAATAAAAATTGGGGATGCACTACTATAACATATAATATCCCATCAAAGGGACGGCTTCATACAAGGTAAATTCTAATTCACAAATATTCCATCCAAAATTTAACTTCTACGATAATAAAAAAAGAATACCTTCGATTGCATCTCTGGGAGTCTTAAAACTAAGACCAATGGATTTCCAAAAACGGTTACCCCCTTTGCCAGGTCTCTTCCCCTTACCAGTTTTCTTTGAGCTGGGAAAACCGGGTAAATAAGAACCCTAATCAGCACCAACCCACTACATTAAAAAAAATATTACTGTAGAAATATTATTGTAGCGTACCTGAGGAACACTTTTGGTTGTTTCAGAAACGCCTTCTCGGTCTACAATACGAGATAAAGAACAAAATCAACAAAAGAACACACAGAAATTGACAAAGCGAAATTGGGAAGGATCGTACTTGTTCAGCCATGGTGAGGGATTTGACGAAAAATGCTGCAGAGGAGAACGCTGGAATCGCCGCACACAAAAGCCCTAAACACTCCTCAAACTAGGGTTTCATTTCAAGGGAAAACACTGCTTTTGTAGAGATGGGCTTTTCATATTGGGCTTGCTTGAGATTGTTTTTGAAAAAAAAGAATTAGTTTCATTTTAAATGTTTTTTTAAAAAGGTTAATAAAATAAACTTATTTTATTCTAAATTTTAAATCAATATATAGTTTCTCGAAAATTCCTTCAAAAACTTTTAAATTAATATCAGTTGAAGGATCATTAATTTATTATTCAAAATTTGAATTAAGCTGTAATTTCGTATTTCAAGTGTAAAGTTAGATATGCATCTTCAAATCCATAAATTATGGGTTACAAGTAGCATTTTTGTGTTTCTGTGTTTTTTAAACAGCATACAATTAATTATTTATTAAGTTTTAATTTTTTTTTAAAATAACAAATTTCAGATATTATTTATATATTAATTATTAATTTTTATAAAAAAATATAAATACTTATAACATGTTTATAAATTTAATTAACAGGTACAATATGAATTGTAAAGAAGTAAAAATATAATTTATATAATTTATTAATCAGTTAGGTTTTGCAAGTTAAGATAAGACAATAATTTAATCAAAATTCATAATAATAATTTTTTAAATTTAATTAAGTTTCAAATCATAAATTTTTATATTTCAAAATGAGTTTATATTAAAAAAATAATTTTATTTATTTATTTTTATTTAATATATTTCATTTAACTTATGATAATCACACAATTATCTCTTTTATTATTACAATAAATAACACTTAAAAACAACAATGTAAAATAATAAACAATACAAAAGTCACGTCATTCAATTATTTCAGAAAAATTAAACAAAGAATTCAATTAAAAAACATATTTTTAAAATATTTAATAAAAAAATTGATTGAAATATTCGAATTTATCAAAAACTTAAAATCTAATCAAGCCTAATTTCAACAATAAACTCTTAACCTTAACAAAAACATAAAATAAGTGACTTTGATTTGATGAGAAATTTTTTTATTAAAATGACTATATTTTTTCATGGCTGGTAACTAATATTTAAAACTATATTATTTTATTTTTTTGTTTAAATAGTTATATTATTAATAATTTTGAAATTGAATGTTATATCATGGTTTTGGTATAGAAATGGTGATGGGTAGGATTTGAATAATTTTTTTACTAATTAAAAATTAATTGTTAAAATATATTATATTTATCAAACCATTATCCAAACAAACAAAGTAGTGTAAGTGAAATCTTAACAATTTCCACTTGCCAGTCAACATAAATTTTAAAAATCACAATCCTTTGTCTCAGAACATAGATATTATTTTTATAAAAAAATCCAATTTACTTTTTTAATGTCTCAATTCCATATTTACATTATCTTTAAAATGGTTTTAAATTCAACCATCATTAACATAAAGAGGAGAGGGTTAGGAAGAAAAGTAATGTTTATTAGAATACTTTATTCTTGCATCAGAAATTAGTAATGGTCCATTACTATTCGCAATTATTAAAATAAATATGCTAAGAACATACTCTTGCTATAAAATAAAAACTGTGAAATTAAGAATAAATTAAAACTAAAACGTAAAACAATTTTATAAACAATTAAAAATCAAAATTTAATAAGAAGTTTAAGATAATTACTGTAAAAGCCAACAAATTTATCATATTGAACGGTTTATGATTGAATAAATATAGAATTACATCAGCAAATAAAACTCAATTGAGAACTAGCAAAATAAATAAAAAATAACAAACGACTTTTTTAAGTGCTTATATTAATACACTTAAAATTAAAAATACAGAAACGTTTGATTCAATTTTGGATGTTTAAAATGTTTACATATTTGGTTCTTTATCAACTGAGTAACTGAACATATTCAGAGGCTGAAGGATTTTGTATAGTTTTATCATAAAATATTTTTTTTTATTAAAACATGCTAATAAATAATATATATATATATATAGAGAGAGAGAAAGAACTAACATAAAAAAGTAATTACTACTTTTTTTAGATGATATCCATATGTATACAAATTAATTAATATTTTAGCTGGCATTCATAGGTATACAAATCTATACTGATATTTAATATAAAACTGTTACTTTGTATACATTTAATTAATTAAAAATACTGTAAAATATACAAAATAATTATTTTATTATATACGAATGGAAAAAAAAATCTGGATCGAAAGTTAGATAGAAAACAAAGAACTAAAAATAAAAAGGAAAAATATATATTTGCTTATATTAATAAAAAAAATAAGCAGAAAACATGTAAAGAAAGAGAGATTTGTTCCCCAAAAAATCCTCTAGTAAAAAAAGTTACAAAATAAAACTCTTGAAGTTTATTTATAAAAGTAAAACAAAGTAGAATTCCACTGAAGAAGCAATCTCTAACCTTATAAATTTTAAATAATATTTAATGAATAAAAAATAAATATTATTTATATAAATTAATATTATATTTATAATTAATTTTCTAAATATATAAATATTTACAGTTTAATTAATTTAAAAAACATTAAAATTTTATATGTATATTATTAAGTTTAGGGTGTAGGTATATTTATACCTCTTTATTTTTATTTTTAATTTAATTTGTAGGAATAAAATAATATTAATTGAAAATTAAAATATTATGGTGATTAATTGAATATATTGTATTGTTTATAATTTTTGAAATAAAATTTAATTTAAGTCTTATTATTTAAAGTAATTAATTATAAGTGTATTTTTAAACATGTTTTTTTACTATGCAGAGTTTTTTAATACTTTGAATTTTTATTATACGTACGCATAAGATTGTAAATAGTGTCAAAAATTCAATTTTTTTTACTAAATGCTAGTAATGTAAATTAATTGTTGGATTTTTTTGTATACATAGGTTATTTTTGTTCACTTTAATTGTTGCCTGTAATATTAACGTTGTTAAATCTAACGTGTCATTTATGATTTTATAATATCTATGCATATAATATTGTAAATAGTGTTTAAAATTTTGAAAAAAATAATAATAATTTAAATAATATCTAACAACAAATGCAAGATATGAAATACAATATTCTTCAATAATTTACAATACAATATTTTTTAACAGTTTAAGCTTGATTTTTAAAGATTGTTAGAAGTGTGATGTAGCGTATATAGGAAGAACATTTTCATCAGTCTTACTTCTTAATGTTTATTTTCATTTATATTCTAAAACGTTAGAGAAACTTTTAGGACTTTTTCATATATCTAAAATGCGACAAATTATGACATTTCATATGGTGTCCAATAATTTTCATGTCTCAATTGTTGGACTAAATCATCATATACCTTTAAATTTATATCAATTTATTGATGTACATGTTATAATCTTAACTAATTTATATTCATGAGAATTATGTGGGATACGATAAGTGAATTTTTTTGAAACTTTTCACAATTATAACATTTTTCTTCTAGCCTAATTATGTGTTTTTCTATAAGTCACACTTTTCTCAAATTCATGGTCTATGAGATTGTACTAATTGATTAAACTTTTCTCAATAAAAAGTTTCCCTCCTAAACCTTTCTCACCTTATGTAACCAAATAGGATTTTTCAGTTGTAACAGAAAAATACAAAACCAATTCTCACAACAACAAAAAAAATTAACTTTAAGAAGGAAACATGTAAGACTTGTGCTAACCAACTAAGTCAACCTCATGAATATCTCACATCTCACACCATCCAAAAACACCTTTGCTTACTTAAAATGCAAACACTTAAAACACTTTCTTATGACCTTTATCACCACTTCACCAAGATGAACTAGGTCCCATGTCTTAGCCCTTACATTCTTAAAGAAACCATAATTTCTTCCTTTCCATGTTTCACCATTGTCCCTCTAGGAAACTTCTCCATCCTCTACTTAATAAGATTCAACAGTAAAATGAATATTGATGTTGATACATGTTCATTTAGTAAACAATGCAACATTGGAAAAAATCACATCTTTTACCTCTAAACCCATATCACTTTTAGGACAACACGTCTCCCAAAATCAACCTGTTATCTTTCTCTCCTTTATTTCTCTATAATTAGTTTTAATGCTTTTGATATTCTTAACCACATATTTTGGTATCTTTTAAACTGACAGAAAAAGCAAAGAGATGACATACTCTTGTCAGATATAGATGTTTTCCTTGCAACAAAGAAAATAGTATTGTATGCAAATGCTAGTATAGCTTATAACCCTATAAAACTAGCCTCTCTCATGAATCCACAAAGGTTTTTTTTATGATGGTGAAAAAAAAAACATAATTAGAAGGTCTTTTGTATTTGTATCCTATATTCTTTTATTGGATTGTCACTTAATACTTTCATGTATCTCACATTTCATGAAATGTCAAACATATACCGTAGAAATCCCAAAAAAACAAAATCATAAATATTTTATGACACCGCAACGGTAAGCAGCATCTTTGAAGCGGCATCTCACTCAATATACTCAATTCTCATATCTGTCTTTTCCGGCCGATTCCATGCCACTCTACTTTGGACCCTCTTGCAGGAGCTCGGACTGAGTCTACTTTGGACGTCACTTCTTCACTTTTCTGCTTTTTGGATGGGTGCTCTCCCCCGTGAAGGCATAAGCCAGTTTAATCGCTATGCCATTCTCGGCAACATATGTTTATTTTCGAGGTTTGTCATTCTTTTGTCTGAGTGGTATAAAAGACAAATAACAATTTTTTTTCCCCTTACATTAAGGTTTCGAAGTTTGTCCTTAGTTGATCTGAGTGGTATAAAAGACAAATAACAATTTTTTTCACATTACATTAACATGAATATCTGATTCTCATTATATTTTTCTAGAGTCCTTTTAAAAAAAATTAATAAATATGAAATTTTCATGACTTTTTGTCACTCCCACATTTCTATAGAGATCATTTCACCTTTTACTCCTCAAACTTCTTTAAAATCATAACACTATATCCTTCTTTCATTCTAAAATTTATTACAGCGACATTGTTCTTTTATTTTTATTTTTTTAGAGTATATGCCCACAACCAAATTCTGAGCTATCATTTTATGATGTCTTTAGAAAATAGGGTTTTTTTTAAAAAAAAATAGTTATAGTGAAAAGAGTCTAAAATGAAATACATTACATAATTTTTAATAATTATAGAACATTACTTTTTTTTTGTGTGTGTTTTAAAACCTTCCAAAATAATATTTAATTTAAAGAAAATAAAAAATATTTCATGTATAATTATAGAATAGTTTTTACATATAGTTTTTCCTTATATGACACGAGAATCCAGCAGTAGATTTTCCAAATCTAATCGTGTTTTACACTTCTTCCCCGATTAGTTTTTCTAGAAGGTTCTACTGAAATTTATCTGCACTAGTATAACATTATCATGGTTAATTATCATCGTGACACACATTGCAAGTGCGTATTCCTAACGTGAAAATGTTGAGATTAATATTCATCTTCTCATGAGTTTTTCATGACCATTAATTAATTCACAAACGGTTAGTATGAAATTTTGCAAAAACTTAACTTCACGATTCGTATAGAATCTCTGTTTAACTTTTTCCTAAATCTTCGTTCATCTTTCTCTTCGTTCTTCTTTCTCATCTCATTCTCTTTCGTGAATTTGCCGCAACAGAAAATTTTAAAAAATAGCTATTCACACAACCATAAAATCAGAAAAAAATTTATTTACATTCTTCCAAAAAGAGACAGAAGGAAACTTTGCCTCATCCTCTCTTCACTTGTTCTCTCTGTTTGTTTAATCTATACATCGAAGTCAGTAATTTCAGATTCTCATCACTCTTTCCTCACATCGTTTTCAGCGAGCGATTCCTCTCTTTCCTGTGATCCAGTCTACACTTTTATGTCAATTGCCGAAGCGAAGTTACGCATCCGAAGCTCTCTACCAGCATTGGTCCGTTTCCCATCTCCGCGTCGCGTAAAACGTCGACGAGTGGTTTCGACTAAGCGGAACCGGAAACCGGCGGTGTCTTCCGCCGTGCACAGCCGTCAGCGTCAGATCATACATCGCCCTTGCCGATGGATCCGATAGCGTCTCGTACGCGCTCCGGATCTGAATAAAGTCTTCGTCGGCGGCTTCGCCAGCTCTGTCGTTATCTGTTGAATGCCGAACCACCGCGTCGGGATGGTAGACCTTCGCAAGGCTCCGGTAAGCCGACTTGATCTCCGTCGGCGATGCGTCGCGCTCGATTCGCAGCACCTGGTAGAGGCTCGGCGCCGGCAGTCGCACCTGGACGGCTTCCGTCGCAACAGCGCGGACAGAGGTCCGGCGATGAGAACCGGCTGATGAAGAGGAATGGAGCGGAAGATGTCCGGCGGCGAGATTCAGCGTCGTCATCATCGGAAATTGAATATAACGTTTAGAAATGAGGTTTTTGATTTTGCGAGGTTGAAAATGGTTGAGGTGGTTTATATAGATGTCAATGAAGCAGATAAAGATAGAGCGAGGGGTAAAAGGGTCATTTCAAGCGCCACAAGGGATGGGTGCGTAGCTGTGTGGGGTCTCTCGAGTTTGAAAACAATTGCAAATGCTGACGTGTCAATGATACTGTGCGTTTTAGTGCGGCTTCTAGAAGGCCCAAATTTGTTGGGATGGGTCAACACTTCGGGTCCACCCTACTTTCTTGCATCGTTTTAGTATATTTATGATAAAGTATCTTCATTTGTTCGATCCTAACGTGTCTACTATATAATCGACAGATCAACCGTCAATAATAAATGATTGTTAATGTAATAAATAATTTATGTGATTCTTCTAATAAAAAATTTAACATGTGACTTTAACAATAAAATTATGATTAAAACTATCATTTTATTTAAAATAAATTGGTCTAATGAAAGGAAGATTAATTGACTATAAATTTAAATTCACTGTCGTTCTCTCGCAAAGATTTTTTAACTTTTGACTAAAAATATAAAATTTAGTTTCTAATATGTTTTTACGAAGATTTAGTAAAAATCTATATTTAAAGATTGTTAGATTGTAGAGAGAGGTAGTAGATCACGTAAATGTAGAAGAATTTTTGACATCCGAATGTTTGATGATAAAAGTCGGTCTATTTTTACTAGAGCTTCTAGTTAGACTGTTTATATTATCAATTTAACTTTCAACGTCAGTTAAAGTTTTTAACTCCCAACTGAATTACTGTACTTTGTAACTGTTTGACTCGTCTTAATGTTAACTTGTCTGAGTTTTTGTTTCACTCACACTTTTCGAGTTAACTCAAGTTTAAGCAAAAATGGTAGAATCTGAAGCAAATTCGATAAACTCGGTTGAACTTGAGAATTTGCTATTGAGTTAGCAAGTTCAAAGGGTATTCTTTTTAAACTAAAAACGACCCATTTGCTCGCATTAGGGTTCAAATAACTCACCCCGTGCTCAAATTTTATATTTGGGTTTAGATTGAGATTACATTAGTGGTTTTTGGTTTCACATTCGTGGTCGTCGATCTTCGTTCATGGTCGTTGATTTAAGTTTGTGTTCGTCCTTCGTGGTCATCTTAGTTGGTATTAACTAAAAGTCCAACCTACAAAATATAGTGGCTTTGAGAACCGTTGAGACTGAGTGTATTGTCATGATAGAAGTTGTGAAAGAATCTTTGTGGCTTAAGACTTTAGCCAAAGAGTTGAAGGTGCAGGACTACGTTGTCACAATCTATTATGACAACAATAATGTTATAGAGGTTTCAAAGAACCAAGTATATCATGATAGAAAGAAACATATTAGTGTGAAAGTACATTTCATGAGAAAGGAGATTGCTAAATAATCTGTAAAGGTGGTGAAGGTCTCAAGGATCATAATTCCTCTAATTGGTGACTAAGCTTGTAATGAGTTTAGAGGTAGTGAGTGTTTTATCACTGAGAAGATTTGTGTTGAACCAAGATGAAGATTTGGTTTAGTAAGACTTTATGTTTAAAGGTTCCTAAACCATCTAAAGACAGTAGGTTGTCTGGGGGTTAGAGCGTCTAGTAATACAATATTTTTTTTGTTGACCAAAGTTTCTGACTGGGCTGTTTGTTTTGATTAGAGCTTCTGACTGGACGATTTGCTGCATCAATTTGACTTTCAGTGTTAGTTGGTGTTTCCAGCTCCTGACTGAAGTTTGCAATTGTTTGACGTCCTTTTATAAGTTAGTTAAATAATTTTAATTGTATAAATAAGACCTTGTAATGAGCAATTAACTTTTTAGGAATCGACATCCCTATCTCTAGGTTAGGAGTCTTATCTCCAATTCGCAAAGCTATTTAGATTGATATTTGCTAATCCTAGTTATTATAAAATTTTCTTTTACCGTGAATCAGCTATGACTGACTGGCAACAACAATATATTTGATTTAACTTAGAGTTGAGAGTTCACTAGTAAAATAACTTTGTGTTGTAATCTCATATTTTTATCTCAGTGAATTTTTTGACCATCAGCGTACATTGAGTTTCTATCAAATCTCGTAAATTATTGTGTGTGATTCTTCGCTTACTTTTTCTATTTACTTCATCTCTCTTCTTGCGATGTCTTTTATTATGGGTTAGCATTTGTGATTGATAGACAATCATGTTTGTGAGTGGTAAACACTTTAGTAAATTTATGTCTATTTTCTTATTGTTTTAAATTAAAAAGATTTGGTTTAAAAGAGACATGAATGGTTGTTAGATTTTTTTATTTTTTTTTGGAAGGATTGTTATTTAAGATTAGAGAGAAAAGCACCAAGAAAGTGAAGACAACCGAAAAAAGGAGTTGGATTGGTTGAATAATGATCTTTCAAAGTGGTTCTATCCCTCTCATCCTTTCTACTCCTCTTCAAATCTATATTTCTTAGGGTCTCACATTACTTTTCTTTTTCTTAATGGACACGCACTTTGCATACCCTCCCTTTTGTTAATCATACGCAAATTCATTCTTATGGCTTGTCAACTCTAAACTAACCTAAATAATTAATGTAGTTGGACTTTCTTTATAGCTTGTTATCAATAAAGAAATAATACAATTTTTTTCTAGTTGTTGCTCTTTTCACTTTTAGTTCTTGACATCATGATACTCTTAGTTTTAACTATCTTTTGACTTCTTTTTCAATCACTTTCTTAATGGTTATAACAAGGTTTTCTTTAACATTAATAAACTTACAACAACACATATCTTTGTTCACTTTTATGTGGAAAAGTACTGGCTCCAAAAAGAGTCAATAATAAAATTATGAGTTTATTTATAATTGGTTTTAGTCATAGAATTCAACACATCTCTGTCACAAAGCGAAACTTCATCATATGTGCCACCAAATTTCAGTTGAAAAATATCATTTATTATTATTAAAATTCAAAACCAAATTTACTCTTCAAAAGACGAGTTTCTCTCAAATCAATGATGCCCTAAAGTAACTCTATAATATCATAATAATGAACATGCTTGATACTAAAATATTTTAATACATTGTTAACAATATTTTTTTTTATTGGAAAAAGACGTTGATTTCACGTGATCCGCGTTTAGTTATTGTTGTAACTCACTATTGCCATATTTAATCACGTCATGAAATATCTGTAACTATTTTTGGATACGTAACAGATATAATAATTGTAACGAAATGGATAAAGATAAAGATATAGATAAAGATAAATGCTGCTAATAATATATAATTAATTAACTTTCTTCCATCTATAATAAGGTTATTGCTATATTGAGGCTCTATTTATAGTCATTGCTATTTACTTTTAAGCTTAAGAAGGGAAACATATGTAACAGTCATATGGTCCTGAAACTATAACTACGTAGTTTATAATTCATTTACATGTTACATGTATAATTTCTTTTTAAGCATAACAGAATAACCTTATAGTTTATATTATATAATGGGTTAAAAACATTTTGTAGAGTTTTTTTTTTCAAAGTGGGACAATTTTGTCCGTTTTTCATTAAAGTGAAATTCTTTTAAAAAAAATATAAATTAAGATTAGTCATACTAACGTAAAATGACTTCAATGTGTAGAAGTCGTATTATGATGATACGATTATTACATGTTAAATTGGAGTCGTGTCAAGATGACACGATTTTGGTATTGAAGACAACATCGTGCCAATTTGACACGATTTTGATTAGTAATTTTTTAAAAGTAAAATCGTGTCTAGGTGAAATGACTTCAGTTCAATTCAGGTTATACTGAATTTGTATCACTCTGTCCCCGACTTCTGTGTAATTTGGTTTCAACTAATATGTTATGATTTTTTTCTCATGTACTCTTTCCCTTTTTATATTATTTCTTCCTGTAATACAAGATCTTTGATTTGTTGCAACAATAATCTTTCTTTGGGGAGCCCTTTACTCACCAAACCTAATGATATGAAGGCAAGCAACAACAATGGAGTAGGGTTTTTACGTGCGTAGTCACTTCGAGATATTTTGTCGAGTCTTGTGTGTGTGAATTCTTTTTTCTTTTTGGTATACCAAGAGTTCAATACTTTTATTTTTATATTAATATAAAAGACTTTTGAGATCCAATTTGAGACTAAGACCTTAAAGAAAATAAGGTTGTTTAAAAAGTATCATCTGGTGTTGCTTGGGTATGAAAGAAATAGGTGTTGATTTTCATGGCGTGACTATTTTCTATAAATGGTTGAATATGACTTTGTGATATCTAGATACGACTTCTTCTGTTTAAGTCAATATATTTTAGGTGAACTTGTTTTTTTTTTAAAAAAATATAATATAATAATTTATGTAATAATAATATAATTTTATGTAAAATAGTAATAATTTTTTTGTAAATAATAATGTTTAATTAATTATTTAATTACAGTTTTAGAATAAAATAAAATTGTGTATTTAATGATAGGAAGTTATGCAATATATTAATTCGGTAATTTTGATAAATGAAATTTTTAATGTTTGCATATGTTTTAAAAAATATTAATATACAGTTTATGTAACTAGTAATATTAACATTTATAATATTATTTTCACCTAAATAGGATATAAATTTTGTGTGAAAAATATTAATTTCATAATTGTAAAAAAGAAAGAGCAAATCTTTAATAAAATTATAAAGATAATAAAAATGTCTTTAAATTTTTTTAGGAAGAAACATGGTTAACATACAAATTAGCTGGAGGAATCTTTCTTGTTGGTGAATTTATGTTGCACCTGAATCAATAAGGTATGAAATGTAAAAAAAAAAATCAATAAGAAAGTTGGAATTGAATTTTATAATGAAGTTGGTCAATATCGACACTACTTTATAATATCGACACTACTTTATATGGTGAGATTCACTCAAGTTTATTAGGAATTCAATAATCCATTTCATTATGAATATGTTGAATATTTGATCTTCCTTATTTATTATATATTGAGGCATAATGAATAAAATAATTATGCTCTCTTTTTAAAAATATATAATGTATTTGGTTTGATTTTGAAAAAATTCAAAATAAAAAATGTGTGGCTTGATTAGCAATTGCATGTGTGTTTCATAAATTAAATTTTTTAAAGAATGACATGGAGTTATGCATGAAACTTTAAGTTCTAACATTACCTTTTTAAAAAAATTATAATTTTTTTTCTCCAATTCATTATATATATATATATATATATATATTTTAAATGTCATTGGGATATTTATTAAGTTGTTAACAATGTCACTTTGAATGGGACATTGATATTTGATATATAGTTGTATTTGTAAGATTTTGCATGGTTAAGAAGGGAAAAAATGTGCCTATTTTATGAACCTCATATTTGAAATAAATTATTAAATCATAATATGAGGATTTGGATAGAATCTCCGGACTTAGAATTAAATGAGTAAAAAAGTACAAAGAGAAAAACTTGATTCACAAAACAAAAAGAGACGTATTCAAATTTTATGTTAATTTAAAGAAATGGATGAGAAGATGAAAAAAATAAATAGAAACACAAATAAATAAATGAATAAATATATGTATATATAAATCTTTAAATATAAACATTCATATTTATTTTAAATAAAAAATATATTATTAACATTTTAAAAACAAAAATATTTTAATAAATCAATAAATTATACCATTAAATCTTATTTATATTTTAATCACATCAATTCCAAATCTCTCACTATTTTTAATCACTTTCAACTTATTTGTACTATATATGTATAAACAATTTTACTTTTTTTAAAAAAAAAATTCAACCTTTTCTCTTCTAGATTTCACTCTCATCCAAACAAAATCTCAGTGAAAAAAAAGGTAAAAAATTGAGAGTCTAAAATTCATAATTTGGGTGAAAAGTGTCCTTCTAGAAGTTCCTGACTAATTGTAACGATTTTGTCAGATTGTGATGTGACTTGGAAGTCCAAAGTGAAAGAGACGTACAAAGACACGTCACATCTTTTATCAACACCTCTTCAATTTTTTTATCTTTTTTTCTAAACGTCAAAAATTAATAATAAAAAATAATACAAAAAAAACACCTTAAAAACTATAATAATTCAAAAACACAAGCAACTGAAAAATATTCGTTGTACCAAACGCCAACGAACACATGTGGCCATGTCCAAAACAACACCGACTTCATATTATTTTAAAATATGAAAAATAATATATTTATTTAAAATAATCTCAACTATAGTGTATAAAGTCTTTAAAATTATTTATGAATCAAATTTTTAAAATAAGATTATATTAAAGTTTTATTAATGAAATAGTTTTATAATGATGATTGATTGTGTGTGATTTTGTGATATTAGTGATGTAGTCGGTGGAGGAGAGGATAAAGGTTCTAGAACATCTTTCATTACTCTTTCATTTGTTCATATTGTTATCTTGTTAGCTGTAAAAGAAAGAGATGTGAGTTAGCCCCACATGTAGAAGATTCTCTATCATCACTTCTTTTTCTTATTATATCATTTTTCTCCTACCCTTTTCATATATAATGTTTCACTTCTTATATCATTTTCTTATAACCATTTTCATTGTTTTAAGTGCTTTTATAGTCTCAAGTTAATTAAGAAATTAATATTCTTACTACTTAATTTTCAGAAATTTTCAACTCCACCATTATGAATTAGACTATTCTCAAATGAAAAAATAGCATAAAAAAACTACTCTAACTAGTTTAATTATTCACTCTTGTATATTTATCCTTAGAACATGTGCTAAATGTTTTTGGAATATTTTTTTAATGAGATTTTATTTGGCACATAACCCTTGATTTAAGTTCGTGGTTTTTTTTCTGTAAATTTAAATATATCACTCATCTTTCGGTCTCTTACTTTATTAAAAACAATTCAAAATATAGATGAAAATACGGCTAATTGTAACAATTAATAAAATATTAATCTCATTTTTTATATTAATAAAAAAGGGATATTACATGATTTTTCAAATTCCTTTCCTTTAATATCTTTAACCCAGACATATTATCTCAAACTAGTGGGAACACAACCTGTGTAGCCGCATTTTTTATTTTTGTTTTTTTAGTATTTTTTTTATTTTTCAAAAATAATTTCTCTTAATAAAATTAAATTAAAATTAAAATGAGAAGTTAAAGAGTATACAATTAAATAGTAGTGTGTATCCGTATTTTTTATTTTTCCTTTTTTAATATTTTTTTATTCTTCAAAAATAATTTTTCTTAATAACATTAAAATGAGAAGTTAAAGAGTATACTGTTAAAGAGTAGGTTAATAAAATGGTGGAAAACGGTAATTAAAAGTTACATATAGCAAAGAGAATGAATGAATTTATTTATTTACATGAAAGTGAAAAGGAAAGAGAAAAGAAAGTGAGAAATATGGTAAAAAAAGAATGTGTTACGTGTAGTGGAAAATCATAAAATGTGTTTCTTAAATCAATTTTAAAAAATTTAAAAATATAGAGGGGAATCCCCATTATATATAGGTATAGATATATACGTATTTGTTGATAAATTTCATTTGTTCGTAATAGTAATGTTATGTTTTAAATTTTTTTATCATCATTGGTAAAATCCAATTACATTTGAAAAAAAAAACAAAAGAAAGAGGAAGAGAGTATTTCTTCTTGCATCCTACAAAAAATTTCTTTCTTCACCCATCAATTTTCAAACAATCATTTTACCTTTTTTTTAATGACTTTCAAATTATCTTTTTCATAAATTTTCTCCATAACATATTTTGTGGAATTCACTTTTTCTGAAATATAATGTATGGAATAAACTTTTCAAAACGTATTCGAGAATAATTTTTTTTGAGTGTCTTATGAAAAGAACTTTTTAGAATGAAAATAAATTATATGGGACATTTGGTTATTTCACCAATTTGATGAGTGTATGAAGAAACACTCAAGAAAGTAGACAACCAAATGAAATGTTGGGCTCTTTGCACGCCAATCGTAAGTTTGATGTTTATTCCTGCACCCTTATATTTTGCTTCTGCATACTATCAAAAGTGTGAATTGACAAAATTAATCATGGAAAGTTTTAAGAACTGAAGTACAACATCTCTTTTTTTTTTTCTACCATTTTTTTTTTGTCATTGTTCATAACAAGCAACAATGAGTATTCTGGATGATTTGGTAATTTTAGAGCGCTCTCAATGGACATAGACAACACATGTGTTTTCGACGACATTAGTTGGTGGTTTTGGAAATGTTATTTGTCGAAAAAGAAAGACAATGTTCATTTTTTTTCTTCCAAAATTGGTAATCAGTAATATTTGTGAAAATGAAAAATCCAAAATGAAATGGTGGCATGCATATTATATTTTAGAAATGGTCGTTTGTAACCTATTCCTATAATGGATAATACATAACCATTCTGGAATACCCTTTCTGAAACACATTTTAGAAAATAAAAAAATGTGTTCCAAAAAGGATATTCTGTAATGATTTTTTTTCTTATGAATTTCTTATTACGCAACACTCATCATTTTGGAACCACCCATAACTGTAAAGGGTAATTTGAATATTTAAAAAATGTGGAGGTGCGGAAAGAAAAAATATAGGAATATAGGAAGAAACATCCTAAGATAGCCCAAAAGGGAGTAACAGCCCACACAAGCACTCGTCTTACCAGAAATTTTTTGAAAAATGCTTCTTACACCCAATCATTTTTAACCTGCACCCAACATATTTTTTTAATTTCCAAAAATATCCTTTTATTTCGGAAATAAAAATGTGGAATTAAAAATAATATATTCTGAAAAAATAAATTCAGAAGAGGTTATTGAGTTTCAGAAATAAAAATCCAGAAAAAAATCAAAATTCTATTCCAGACAAAAAAAATCCAGAATTAAAAATAATACATTTCGAAAAAAATCTAGAAAAGATTATTATGTTCTGGAAATGAAAATCCAGAAACAAAATTGAAAAGCTCATTCTAGATAAGAAATTTTGTAATACAAAAAACTCGTTCCGAAAAAAGAAATCCAGAAAACATATTCTGAAAAAAAAGTCTGGAAGGTATTTTTATATATGCACCTATTTTTTTAAGGATATTTTTGTCCTTTCCGCTGAAATTGGGTGCAGGAATATGAGTTTTTTGAAGTGCACATGTTTCAAGTTTGAATTAACTTGCAAAAACAACTCATATCTCCTATCAAACACAAATAAGTTAATTAATAGGAGGTTTGACTAAATTTTTCATTAAAAAATGAAGTATAATAACTTTCTTCGTAGATCATTTCTTAAAAAAATACGTCTTAATTAGTTGAAAATTTTGTTCATATTATAAAATCATGGTGAAGCAAAGTATCAAACAAATTGCACCACATAATGTTTCATTTCTATAATTTAAATTTTTCTGTAATAATTGGATTACTATCACAGAATTAAATAGTTTTATTTAAAACTCAAACTAACTCATGTATAAATAAAAAAATGATATTAAAAAAGTTAATATGTATGAATGAAAATCTTATATCTTCAACTTTAATTACTTTTCAAGTAAACAATTTATCTAGTCAGTTAATGTTTTCTTCATGTAATATTTTTCAAAATAATTATTTAATTTAATGTTATGTTTTTTAAGAAAATCAAATTAATGTGAAGTAAATATTTAAGCAATGAAATTCATTATTTTAAAAATATATAATGGTAAGTAAAATCAAGTTAATTAAAACAATAGTGAAGAAACTTTGAATAATTTATATATCTAAATAATATATTGCAGCATAACAACAGAATTATATTAAATTAGTATCCATAATAAATTTACTAACTTTTATATTAATTATTTTAAAAACTATATCATAAAAAAAAATCTTATTGATTAACCTTGTAAACACACCCTTTAAACTGAAATAAGAAAGATAATTACATTCCATTCTTCATACCAAAATAATATACATTCCATTCTTAAACCGCCAACATTATATATGTCCTGGAATCAGGTGTTTCCATGGAACAAAGTCAAAGAAAAATGAAGGTTTGGAATCAACATGAAACCAACAACGATGCAGTGTGCTAAGATTGTTTTTGTTTGACAAGTAATGACAAAAACCAATAAAAAACGAGAAATGCGTGTTAACTAACTGTTAGAAAAAGTACATAATGAATAACATTAATATTATTATTATTATTAAATCATAAAGAAACTGCTGCAGAAAACACTTGAACCAGAGCAAACGAATCCACAACAAAACTGAAACTGAAACTCACCCAAACCAAAAACTTTTTCCCTCTATAACACGAAAACCGAAATTTTCACTCACATAATAGTTCTGGGGCAGTTTGGTTGCTTAATAGTTAATATTCACTTGAATCATACACACAAATGGAGACTCGAGTTGAAGGGAAACCTACTGGTGAGTAAGTACTTAGATTGGATTCTTCAAATTTATTCAAAAAAATGGTTTTTTCTCTGTTGGGTCTTATTTTTTAATGCTAGTATTTGATGTATTTTTGCTCAATAACGTAGCTACTTATATATGCACGTATAAATTTTTTATTTTTCCTCCTAATATTCAATCTCTTCATTGCAGTGCATCCGGATTCTCAGTTGTGATCTTTCTCCCATTTTGGTGAACCCTTTGTAGAATTCCTTTTGAATTTTGTAAAGGGTTAGTGTTTCTGTTTTATTTTTTAGTTTATGTTACCATAATTTGCATCTCAAATGTGAGTTTCTGTAGTTTGTTGGTGTTTATGAATGTTTTATTATGTTATAGTGAGAAGCATGAATTCATCGATTTATGCAGTTTTCCATGCCCTAGTTTCACAGCTTGTATTATGACAATGCTTATTGAGAGTGTGTGAATTATACTTTTTTTTTGGAATTCAAATGCATTGATGGTTGATTGTGGCATTTCCCTCTTTATTTGTGCTAGTGAATGTTTCCTTTCAAACATTTTGTAAAGAATCAGCTTGGCAGTTGTGAAAAAAAATGTAATCTTGGAAAATACTGTTGGGAAGAAAGTGCTATGAGACAGCATTGGTCAATGATTCTAGTGAAGTGTATATGATTTCTATTGTTTTTGTCACAGATGGGTACTCCAAATGGAAGAGCAATGCACAAGGCCGATGAGGAAATTCCTTTTGACTCCGAAATAAATTTTCACCTGTCAGAATCTAGTCTGGTGGAGGTACGTGGATCAGATTCTGGAGAATCTCGGACTGTTCATCATGAAACGTTGGCGGGTATTGTTTACAGGAGCATAAAAGTTGTGATTTTCTCTAACAAACTCAACTTGCTTATGCCTTTTGGGCCTCTTGCAATTCTTGTGCAGAAGTTGACTGCTCATCTTGTGAGTTGGAGTTCACACAATTCTTAATTTCCCTTCACTTTTGATTGAATATCTGTATTAATTTGTGAAGGTGAACTACAGGGTTGGGTCTTTGCTATGAGTTTGTTGGGTATCATGCCTCTGGCGGAGCGGTTAGGTTATGCTACCGAGTAATATTACATGTACTCTTAAAGGTTTTTTGCGTAAGGTTTTCACATTTTATGGTATCTGATGTTACCCTTTTCTTGGTCTTATATAGGCAGCTGGCATTTTACAGTGGAGATACTGGTAAAGTAATAATAGCAGTCTACTGAATCTGTCTTCTTTTAAATCAATCTACAACAGACACTGAAATAAGTTAAAGGACAACTATTGAATGTAATATAATGTGTATATGTGTGTCTTTGTCTAACCAGTTAATTATTCAAACAAGTATCTCTTAAAATTTAACTATCTTTTTTATGTGCTTTATTTCATTGGAAAGATGATCCAGTTACTAACTTCAGCCTTACATGGTTTTAATATCTAATTGCCAAATCAGTTACCTATCTAAGTGTTTCACTCTTCTGCTTTGGTTATCATTCATGTGCTTGTGGTGGTTTATATCTAATACTATTATATTGTATGTTGCAGTTGGGGGTCTTTTAAACGCTACATTTGGAAATGCAACAGAATTTATCATCTCAGTATATGCACTGAAAAGTGGAATGACAAGGGTTGTCCAGCTATCTTTGCTGGGATCAATTTTGTCCAATATGTTATTGGTGCTTGGATGTGCATTCTTATGCGGTGGGATTGTGAATCATAAGAAGGAGCAAGTGTTTAACAAGGTAGACATGTTAGTTTCTGTCTTTTTTTCTTATATCCCTTAGTTTCATTATGTATCACATGTGGCTGATTCAATTTAGCATGTAGGCAACTGCTTCTGTGAATTCAGGATTATTGCTGATGGCGGTCATGGGCATACTTTTTCCAGCTGTTCTACACTACACGCACACTGAGGTTCGTGTTGGGAAGTCAGAGTTGTCCCTTTCAAGATTCAGCAGCTGTGTCATGCTTGTGGCCTATGCTGCATACATATTTTTTCAGTTAAAAAGTCAAAGAAGTCTCTATGTCTCAGTGAACGAGGTTGGCAGTCTTACTAAGTTTCCCTTTTGTTTCTCACTTGTTCTTTTGTTCGTGGATATGTGGAATGCCAAGTGATATCATTGATTTGCTTGCTCTTTAGTGTATGTAATTGTAATCATAACTTTGTCATGAATAGGAACTGTGACGCATGGACTTTAAGATTGCTCATATTTGTATACCTGTAAGTTAATAGTAAAAGGATTCATTGCCCTTACCTGAAAATTATAGCCTGAAATGTGGACAAGAGCAAGTGATATTTAAGTAAGTGGAGAAGTTTGTTTTTCCCTTTGAAGTAAACAGAGTTATTATTTGTTGATTGTATAAGTTACAACCTCTATATGTTCTTTTTAACTCTTGCAACTCAAAATGATTTTTCTAGTATGATTTGATGTTCATTATTAGGATAAAGCAAGGCTTGTTTGTTGCTGTTTGACATTCAATATTTATCTTATTTCCTGTAAAGGACTATCATAACATTTTAGCTCACCAAGCTGTGGTAACATGGTGTGAATTCAGGAAGAGGGTCAGAGTGGAAACAACTCAAATGATGACGAATCACCAGATATTTCTAAATGGGAATCAATAATATGGCTTTCCCTTTTGACTGCTTGGATATCAATCTTGTCCGAATATTTGGTTGGCGCTATAGAGGTGGATAATATTCATATTTTCACTTTTAATTTATTGAAGCTTATGGGAGCATGAAAATACTTGGTGAAGTAGCAGACAGCTGTGGTTTTATCAGTTATTAAATTTTTTCTCCACAACCATTTATCTAGTCACTGAAACATATCACATAGTCCGAGTCTTAAGATGTTGAAAGAATCTAGGCCTTCCAAATTGTATCTGTCTCTGGTTGTCTCCTAACATGTTATTCCTTCATCTCTGCCTTTGTGCTTATCTATGTGATATCATTAAATTTTTTGTTTTGCTTGTCCTTTTGGATATTAGCAAGAAATGTGATTTTCTAATATATCATTATTTTTTAATTATAAAAAAAAATGAGATAGTGGTCATTCTTCCTTCATCTACCCTCTTAGAACTCCTCATCTGAATACATGGAATGTATTTCTAAATGAAATTTCAGTATGTTCTTATTTGGACATTTTTAGAGGGAATAAATTTTGTATTTGATAAACTGTTTTCCAGGGAGCATCTACTGCATGGGAAATTCCAGTAGCATTTATCAGTGTCATATTGCTTCCGTTAGTGGGGAATGCAGCTGAGCATGCCAGTGCTATAATGTTTGCCATGAAAGATAAACTTGTGAGTTCCATTACTTGTACTCACAGACATGGGTGTGCACACATATTCATTGGTTTTATTCCTTGCAGGACATTTCCTTAGGGGTTGCAATAGGCTCATCCACACAGATATCTATGTTTGTGGTAAGTTTTATATTGTATGGATGGTCTTAACCATGTGCATAAATATAGCTAATTTTTGCTCCCCAGTGGTCAAAAGTGAATATAAGCACTTCTAGCAGAGAAAAATAAGATTTTTTTTATTTAACTATAAATTAAAAATTAGTTTATGCACAGGTTAAAAGAAAAAATTTAAAGAAACTGTAAGAGAATTTCTACAAATTAGCTTAAGCATAAACTAGTTTTAACTTGTGAAGAAACTAGTTTGATTTTTCTTCTTATTTTTTCTTTCTTGAGAGTACCTATAGAGAACTTCGTCTACACGTCTACACAGACTCATAGTTATTGACCTTCTACTTTTAACCCAAATATGCCTTACAAGTTGTTAATAGTACCATGAGGTTATTCAGATGTTAATATTGATCAATTTTGTTCTGAGAGTGGTTAACTTGTCAAGTAGATGTTTATCACTGGGATGAATATAATTTTTAGAGATTAAGTTGCTACATAGATTTACTTTTGTTTGGGTAAATAAAGAATGCCTTTTTCATGCAAGTGTATGTGGCTGTCTCTACTTTCTTTATATATCTATAACCAAGCATGCATTGGGCAGAGAATTTTAGTGATGCATATATTGCTGATGCAGAAAGATTGCCATGATGTCTAAATAATAGAAAGCAAAACTTAGGAGTAACATGTAAAATAGAAGTAGGATTGAAACTAAGTAATGAAACAAAACAACTGAATGTATTCAGCTTCTTCCTTTATCTAGTGGCTCATGGCTTGATGTAGCATTAAGGGGGGGTTTTGCATTCATAAGTGCCTCCTCATAACGTAAGTCTAGCCTGTGAAATTTCATTTCCTTCACATTTTCTTTTTCATTATGCAGATACCATTTTGTGTTGTTATTGGCTGGATAATGGGGCATCCTATGGACTTAAACTTTCAGCTTTTTGAAACTGCAGCACTATTTCTTACTGTTATAGTTGTAGCCTTCATGTTACAGGTTTGTATTCAAAGATTACATAAGAATGAAAATTAAAAGTATGGTAAAATTGTCTTGATCTTTAGTGAGGTAAAAAGAAAAGATTGTGACATGTTTACTATGCATTTGCAGGAAGGAACTGCTAATTACTTCAAAGGACTAATGCTTATTCTTTGCTATCTTATTGTGGCAGCCAGTTTTTATGTACATGTAGATTCCTCTGAATAGGTTACATGTTGGCTTTGTTTGGTGTTACATTGTATATTTATTTTCTGAAATGAGGTTGTGAAGATTTTGTTGTTCCCCTGACTCAATTGTATGAAATTATCTTTCCACTTCTTATCCCCATCTTGTAATTGTGTTTCACAAATCTCATTGTCTTGCGTCCTGCTTGTTGCACAAGCTCCACTTATATTGAATATATAACTGCAGTCTCCGATTACTCAGAATATATGGATTAATGTAATTATTGTCAGTATTTGTATGAATGGGGAGTTTAAAAATTCTAAAGAACTTCAATGTTGCTTGAAATTTCATCATTATTAAATTTTAGTCAAAAAAATCTAAAGTTCCCTTGAAAATTTAAAACAATTTAAATATTTAACTCAATCTAGTACGAGACTTAAATTTTAAAATACATAGTTTTTAAATTTTATCTCAGTATTACATTTTTTATAGTGGGTCAAAATGACTAATTGACTTAATACAGAGTCAATTTGAGCCAAGAAAATTGTAGCTGAACTAAAATAGAGGTCGGATTGACAAAAAAATGGGTTTGTTTTTTACATCTTTATATTTTTTTGAAATATTGAAATTAACATTGACAGTTTTTGGTGATTTTGGAGTAAGGGATGTTTTGTAAGCAAAAGTTATTTTCCAATAAAAAATTTGGAAAACAAAAAATTATTCTGGAATATTTTTGATGCAACACATTTTTTTACTTTTAGAATTTTGGAATAGTAAATCCAGAATTCATAAAATGTGTTTGGTGGGAGAGGGTATTTCGAAAAGGTTCTGGCCTATTTTTTTTGTAACCATGTCAAGAATATAATATGCTATTCCCCAGTTTCATTCTGGATTTGTCATTTATGCAAAGCAAATATTATGGATTACTAATTCTGGAAGAAAAAAAAAAACCTTACCTTTTTTTCTCCAACAAATAGCACTTCCAAAACCACACTCACTAATCACCACAATGCCACCAAAAAGCACTAAAATCACTCAAATTACCCAGAATACTCATTGTGGCTTGTTATGGATAGTGACAACGAAAATGGTCGAGAAGAAGGAGACGTTGTTTTTGGGTTCTTAAAACCTCCCAGGAATAATTTTGTCAATTTACATTTATGATGGGATGCAGGAAGCAAAATGTAGGGGTGAAGAAAGAAATAGCCCGAAAAATTATTAGGTGACCCATTGGATCACACCACCAATTTTGATACTTTTACTAACAATTGTCTAACAAGAAGAGATATTAATGAAACTTGTTTGTTGTTGTCTAATAAGCCCCCTCAAGATAGTCATGGTTTGTGACTTCTATCTTATCGCAAATTCTTGACAACATCCACTTGTTAAGGCTTTGGTTAGAAAATTTTAACAATTTGGTCTTTAGAAGACACGTGAGATACAATTAACTTTCCTATTTGAACTTGATCATGAACAAAGTGATAGCAGTGAGTATAATAACACTAAATTTAAGCATAAATTACATTGATGTTGTAAAAAAGATGAGATGGCACTATATGGATACTTTCAATTTCATAAGCATGTAAATGTTTGTCAACCACAGCTCAAATGTTGCATCAGTTGCGACAGTGCGTTTTGTTTTTATGGAAGATCTCAACTATTTCTTCGACAACCATGGTTGAGATTGCCACCATACAATATGATATAGGTTGGTGTGGATGTTCTATCATCAAAATTTGCACTCGTCTACCTCGGTGTATGCCAACAAGTCGAAGGAGGAAGATCGTTAAAAGATAATACAACAGTTAATGGTGTGTTTAACAAAACAAAGCAGACACTTGGGATGTTGTAGATGAAGAATAGTTATAGATGTAGAGAGTGGTGATGTAAAAGTCTCTTCGAAATCCCACACATGTAGATTGAATGAACCTTTTTGCAATACGGCACCTCTTTTGAAAATTTGAGTAGTGTCACTAGGTCAATTATCTTTAGTTCTCTTTAGTAAGGCAAAGATATGGAAAATAATTAATAAAATGAAATGAAAGATGTAATTCAATAATTGATAATACAAACCAAAACCAATTTTGATAAAAACAAATATAGTAACTAAAACACATTCTCTTATTTTTTTAATTATTGTTCTGAATTTTTAGTGTTTGATTCAACACAATCAAATACTTGTTTCAAAAACATTTTCTTCGCAAATCATCCTCTCTTCTAAGATTCACGAGCTAAAGAAAAAAAATCCTAAACCCTGTATAAAATAGTAGAAAATTATGACAAAAGAGAAGATTCTAAATTCCAATCAAGATATTTCAGCCTTTAGTCGTGGGAAAAGGATGAACTCAGTGAATGAAGGTAAACTATATGATAAAAAACTGATAAGCAAGGAAAATAAGAAAATTCATACATCAATTCACTCTAAGATACACTACCAACACATGAGAATCCATCTGGAACAAACAGTACAGATACATGTGTGCTTGTTTCAAAAAAGTGAAGCTGTAAGCTCATTAACTTCCGATACAACTTGATCATAATCAGATTTTAGTTTCTCTTGTTCCCCTTGCTCTAATTCACCCTTTGTAGGTTTCGTCTGTACCAAAACACAGCAAGTAGGCCTCTTAGTTGCACCTGCACCAGCAAGGTCCTGGAAAACGATATAAACAACAAAAGTTAAATGAAACTGGGCAGTAATTGGAATTTCATCAACACAGAAGAAAACTAATCAACAATACCAGAAAAATATACATATTTCTCCTACAATTACACCCTCGCTTTAGGAGAAAAAAATGTGTAGATTGCAGAAGAAAAACTCAAAGTAAGTACTATATAAGTATAACTATGTGATTTAAACCTTTACTAGAAGGCTCAGATCAGTAAACAGGCAGGGGGCAACTAACAAGATCTTTATAATTCATAAACTGAGCTAAAGCAGATTCTTCTTATCATGCAGTTAAATATTTACTTGTTCAATTCATATTCTTCCAAAAAAAAAAGTTGAGTTGAGTCTATTTCACTATGGATAAAATAGGATTAGTGTCATAATATATACATGAAGAAACATGCAATTGAATTTCCTGCAAAAAAAAACAAGGTAAAGAAGAGTGATGATGACATACTTCTTTAGATGGGACATATACGTATGGAATGTCAGACTCTTCACAGAGAACGGGAACATGGGTGATGACATCGATGGGTGAAATGTTGCCAGCGATAACACAAAATCTGAAATGATGAAAAAAGGAGAAAATTAGGGAAAGGAATTTTGCAAGAGATGAGTTGGGTAAGAGAGAAGGAGAAAACAGACCCTTTTTGGCCTCTGCGAATGCTTTTAACGACCTCCTTGACTCCTCTCTTTAAGCATTTGTGTTCAGCGGCTGAAAGAAAAGAATATGAAGTGATAGTTAAAGCGATGAAGCATGGAAAAAGAGGATTTAGAATGCTAATGGCGGAAGAAAAAGTGACCTCTGCGAACAAGTTTTAGGGTACGCTTGCAAAGCTTCTTCCCAGCAAGGGGCTTAGCGATGGGAGCGAGAGCCTGCATCTTCTTCTTCTCCTTCTGCGCCGATTTCTCTACCTCGCTGTCGCTTCCCCCCATCTCTGTCTCTGTCTCTCTCTCTGCGCTCTCAATTGGAAAATGATGAAGAACCCTTAAACCCTGTAGCTAGGGTTTATTTACTCAGTTCAGGTTTGGGTCAGGCCAGTCTCCTAGTTGGGTTTACCTAGGCCCAGTCTTCAAGTCTCATAGGCTATTTCTTCCTTCACCCCTGTATTTTTCTTCCTGCACCCCAGATTCTTCGAAATACCCAAATTACCCTTGACAGTTTTGGGTGATTTAAAATAGGGTGTTCCTTAAGCAAAATTTGTTTCTAAAATAGAAAATCTGAAAAAAAAACCATTAGAATTCATAAAAAGTGTTCCAGAAACATTCTGAAAAGAGTAATTTGAAAATCATTTTTAAAAGGATTAAAATAGTCTTTTCTGAAAAAGATGAGGTGCAGAGAGAAAACTGTTGGGGTGCAGAAAAAAACACCCAGTCTCATGTTAGGTAGTTTCATTCTTCCTACCCTGTTGTTTCAGGCAATTACTTTCTGCACCATTAACTGTACCCAATTTCAGTAGAAAAAAATGAAAAATATCCTTAAATAAAAATACTTTCCAAATTCTTTTTTTTAGAATATGTTTTTGGATTATTTTTTTTCTAGAATGATTTTTTTGTATCGCAGATTTTTTTTTCTCGATTTTTATTTTCAGAACATAATAATCTTTTTTTATCTACTTTGTCAGAATGTATTATTTATAAATTTGAATTTTTATTTTCGAAATGAAGGCATTTTTCAGAAAATTTGAAACTATATAGGGTGTAGGTTCAAAAAGACTGGGTGTAGGAAGAATTTGTTGTGGTTTCATCTGCAACCATAGGGTTTGTGAAATTACCATCTTAACCTTAATAAAATAAATAACTAACATAGGGTTGCAGGAAGAATTTGCCTATTACGCGTTATGAATAAGGTTTTTAATCTGAACTTGTTAATATAATATATAACATACTTATAATTTTAGTTTATCAAGAGTGGAGATCTTCCTGATAGCATTTGACCATTATGTTTTGAATATAAAGTTTTTTCACATTTTTTAAGGAGTGTTCTTGGAAGCATAAGATATAAAAAAGAAGAGCAAAAGATAAGTAGGGATGAATAATTTGTTTATTGGTGTAGTTAGAGGTTGGCACATAAAAACTACATAATGGTAGAAATGGAAACATAGGAAGCACGCAAGGAGCCAGAGTAGAGTGTCCCATTATGTTCATGAACCTCACTCACTCCCTCACTTCCAAACTCTCGACCAAGAGACCTTATCTGTAAAACTACACCGTTCACTCCTATTCTCACTCCTCCGGGTAAAATAGTTGGCCTTGAAGGTGGATTTCGACCTAAAACACCATTCACTGCAACCCAGAATTGACCCCTTGAGTTCCTTCTGATGTTATCTGGTCTTCCTGTGAGTTGCATGAATATTTCAGAAGAGTTTGCTCTTGGCCCTTTCACCCAAAATCTTTGGATTCTATTTCCCAAGTATTCACTCACAAGGACAAATGATCCATCTCTGCTCACTGCCACCCCAGATGCCAAAGCAAGACCCCTCATCAAAACTCTTGTTTCGTTCGTTTTTGGGTCCAGTGAGAATAAGCTCCCAGATTTATCTCTACTGTTTTCTAGTGCCTGACCATCCCTGCAAAAAATATGTCTCACATTTGTTACTTGAGTTATGATATGTAACATTTTTCTTATTGATTTACTATCCAAGTGATGAAAAAATGTGCAGTGTAAGGGAATTGAGATTACTTGAAATGGAAGTTAGTGCTAGCTTGAGTGAAATAAACGATTCCAGTGTCGACATCTATGTCAATTCCATCCAGAAACTCAAGAGTAGAGTTGTCACTATGCTCTTGTGGTTGAAGAGCTTTAAAAGATTGAATCGGTGCCCCTCCATTGGGTCCTATCTTTACAAGCCCAAAATAAGCATCTGCTACATATAGTTCGTTTGTTTGATGGTTGAAACGTAATCCTAAAGGTCTTCCACATTCTGATTGGAGTTCTGAGAAATCAGCAAGCCCATTACACAATGTTTTGTTCCTGAATTCGACCACCAAACCAACATCAAATAATGCATCTAAGAAAATATATATATAAGGATAATCTTCACGTAATGTGAGAATGTTTTTAATTGTGTGGTCATTGAGTTGAGTTAATGTCTGAGGTTCACCTGTTTGGTGAAGTGTAGCCATATTCCTCGAATCCCTTTGGACCAACATATTTGAGAATTCTTCCATCGGAAACACCTACATATGGCCCTCCACCGTTTCGATCAAATTCTAGAGAGTCAGGGCCTGTAGTTGGTGACGGTAGTGGCAACCTTGTCAGTAGTATAGCCACTGATGGTGAACACAAAAGGAATGTCATAAAAATTGCAGAGAAAGTGATGAGCATTGTGATCTTAGACAACATGTTGTTAATGATGTTTTATCAATGTAAGACACAAAACTTGAGGATTCAGTGGCTGTATTTATAGGCTTATGTGTATGTGTGCAATGTAGTGTATGCAATAAGAGCAAGGTGAAGAGCCCAACTTTGTAACAACCCTGGTCAAAACACAGAATTTAGGAAGATCAGTCTGTGAGAAACTTTAGTGGTTTTCTGTGGGAATGGATTTAGTATTGGGAAAAGGAACATGTCTTATGTGTAGTTTTTGCATGAAAAATGTGAATTTGAAGCATGGGTGGGAAATAAAGATGATTGTTAGTTTTGTAGTTTTATTGCATTTCTATGAAGCCTCTAAACTTTCTTCTCTACGAGCTTTTTCTCGTGTTGTGACTCATGAAAAGTGCCTTTCTTGTTAAACTAATTATATCTCAGTGTTCTTAAAGTTTACCAAAATGGTGAGTTTGAGATGGGCAAATGAAAAAAAATAAAAAATAGAAAATTGTCATTTATGAGCGAAAGTTGTCACGTAGACGATATTAATTAAATCCATTAATTCATTATTTTTTTAATTAAAATTATCAACTAGGTTCAGTGTAGATAAGTTGTGAAGAAATTGGATACTAAATTGACAATTTCAGAGGATTTTATCTAAATTAAACTTGTCAATTTGGTTGACAAATTCAGTTGATTTTTTTTAAAAAAAATAATTAATATTTTTTAAAATTAAAAAATGTATATAATAATAATTTAAAAATTGTTTAAAATTATATGAAGTAGATAAGAATATTGTGAAAATTTGTATTTTATAGATAAATAATATTAAAAAAATTAAAACTAAATTTTATTTTGACAAAAAAACACAATTATCTTAATTTAAGTTGGATTAAAAATAGGTTGTGTAATAAATGTAAAATATTTAGTACTTTTTAAATAATTTTAAAATTAAAAATATTTTTGTTGTTTTAAAAAAAAATTGAAATTATGTTCATGAAGTAGTTTATAAATAATACCATTATAAATAAAAATGGTAATGTTTAAACAATATTTATAAAATAATAAATAAATACAATTTATACATAATTGTTAGACTAGCAGAAAATTACTTACCAATTAAAATGTTTCATAATATTAAATGTTAGACTCTTGATATCATTACGGGATAAAATAACATTAACACTTTGTGATGATGCTCATGTTCAAGAGCTCATTGGATGTAAATTACAAATATTGTTATAGATACTATACTCTTCTAGTGCATTTAACATTTATTGGTAAAAAAATAAATTATTATCTAATTAGAAAATATTTAACGAAACTTGAAAAAAATGTAAAATATTTTTAAACACAGCTCAATTTGTGTTTTTCCTCTTTCACAATATAAGTACAAGAATGGAGGGACAAAATTTTATAAAAGACAATTTTTAACTATATTATTAGTCCAAAATCTCTACCACTTTCCAGATAACTAATCTCTTTAAGAAAACTTAATTAATCACGTGGAATTTTTCTTTATAATTATTTTTTACATTTACAATACTCATATAAAACTTCATGTTTCATAATTAATATGATTGTCATACAACTTCTTTAGTCATAAATCTTCAATAATTTTCAGAACATCGTCATGAGAAATCAGAATAGATATTGAATATCGCCTTTGTCATCTTCTGTGTAATAAAAAATTTCAAACAGTAATATTTATTATTTCTCATAACCAGGCTCGTGATTCTTCCACAATTTAGTTGTCCAGGTTTTAATCTTTCTGCTCAAATGACTAAATAAATTTTTCAAATTAAAAATTAAAATTAAACTAATTTTAAAAAATATTTTTTTATATTATATTATTATTTATGGATGTAAATATATAGGATAATTGTAACAATTACTAATTATAATAGATTCATTTAACATTAGATAATAATTATTTAAATTTACTTAATTAAAATATTAATTAATAAATTCAATATTTATATGATTCCTTTTAAAAAATATGTATACATATATATTAAAATAAAAAAGCAAAATTACAAAAATTTGGTGGGCTAATTGTGAGTCCGCCCTAAACACGGTGAACTAGCCCAACCCGTTCTATTCTGATAACTATTTTCTGCACCCAACAAATTTATATCTGCACCAAACCATTGATCTGAAATAACTAAAATACGCCCGGTAGTTTTATAAAATTTCTTTTCCAAAATATTTCGAGATTTTATTTTTCAGAATATATTTTTTACATTTCGGAATTGTTTTTTTGGAATGAGATTTTAGTTTTCCTAAAAAAAATTTAATCTAGAATTCTTTTTCTATAATATATTTTTTGATTTTAGATTTTCGATTTTATAATGAGGAGTAATTTTGGAATTCCAAAAATTGATTGGGTGTAGGTCTAAAATCATTAGGTGTAGGAAGCAAAAGTCTCCTATTTTTAGAAGGTTAATAAGAGATTAAACTAAAATGGGTTTATCACTTATGGGGAGAAAATAATGTCTTTTGTGATTTGAATGCAAGTACCCAGACAATTTATTTTTGTTTTATAAAATCAGAAATATGTTAGATCTTAAGAAACGTGTAAGTATCCAAGAAAATCAAGTGATTTGTAAAAAACACTTTACACTCAAAATTATGAGATATAGATGAGAGAATCAATGCATAAAATCAAAAATATTTTTTTAGTTTTTTACTTCATTCTTGCATTTTGCGAATTTTTTTTCCTAGATTTTGTGTTATTATTGACTGGATAACTGGGCACACTAATTCAAATTGAGATTATGAATTTAATCATTGCAAACTTTATTATACATGAAAATACAACATACATTAATATTAAACAAAAATAACTTTAAAAATAAAAAATACTTAATTACTATATTCAATAAATTAAATATTATTTTAAATACTCAATAAATTATTAATATCTAAATTAATTATTTATTAATAATATAAACTAATTATAATAATTTTTTTATATTTTTTTAAATAATATTTAATTTAATTAATATATTATTTATTTTTTAAAATTAATTTCTTATTTAAAGTAAAATTAGTGATACGCCAAAAATTAAAAAATATATTAAAGAATTTTAGTAAGTTATCTTATATATAAACTAAGTTTAACTTTTTAAAAAATTCATTCGCGTTTTCATTATATTTTTTAAAAATATTTATGAAGAAATTAACCCAAATACATCCTGAATTCCAATCCTACTGCGTAAGTATCAACCAAATAGTGCATAGAAAATTATATTCAAATTTTGAAAAAATAGTCAAAAGTTGAATTTTTTTTTCTTCGTTGATTTTAACACTCTTTTTTTCTACTTTGAATTTAGTCTATGTCTTTGAAATTTTGGCATGAATTAATCGAAGTTACTTTTGACATTCCTTTTCTTTTTTTCATTTTCTAAAGAAGATTCTCATTTTTTTGTCTTTTTTTTTCATTGTCTCAAAAAGCTTGTCACTTGCTAATTATTTTAATAAAAATGTGTTACACTTTCAAAGGCACTCAGAATTTTTTCTTGACTTGAAAAACTAAGATCCAAACCCATTTTGTCTTTATTTTTTTCAAACACAAGTGTGAAAGTTTGGTAATCATAATTCCCAAAAAATGAGTAATGAACACTTCCATTTTGGGCAATAGAATATTGTACAAATTTTTCAGTTTGGTAATCATAATGACTTCACAAGATTTTAATAAAATCTCTTGAAATGGAACCCTATATGCAATGGAACCCTAATAATATACTTGGATTAAAGTCTGAAAATTACTTTTATGAATTCTTATGCATAGTAATAAAGAAAATAATGCACCAAATAAAGAGAAAAAAAATGTTAATTCTCCATAAGTATAACTTAAATCTTTCATCAAGGTAAATTAATTGTGTTGTTTGGGTATGTCTGGAACAAAATTAAACATGGTTTCACAATCTACAAGCTAGAACTACTTTAAATAATTTACATTTTCATATTGAAAACCTAAATTCAATACTATAAACACCAAACCAACACACTTTATCTTATTCAACTTTTCATTCCTATCCAAATCCAAGAACCCTAGGTGAACATGAACAGCATTAAAAGCTTGAAGTCAATATTGAGCTACACCATTAGAATTTGTGATTTAAAGTTCCCAAACATGACATCATTAAAGTCACAACATTGACCCATTGAGTCAAAAACAATGTTATGTCCAACCTAATATTTTTTTTTTCTTTTCTCTCTTGAAGGTCATTTAACCTAAAAAAAAGGTTTAATCTTTTTCATCATACAAATAATATTTTATATATATATATGTTAAATAATAATGACATTAAAGAGAGTGTAAGGTCATGTTCTCATGTGGTGTGAAGAAGCATGGTTTTTAGGACAATTATAGAAGGAGCAAAGGACTTAATGAAAAGATTGGGGTGAATAATGATAACAGAAAACAATTTAGTTAGTACTATTGGGCCCTAGTTATTTTTGTCATCTTCCAAAAAGACTATGCATTATTTAACCCAAACCCACACTCCATAGATTCCACAAAGACATTGGGCCCAACAATTATTTCAGTGTCAAAGGTCAAGTTTAGCACACTTCATAATTATTAAAGAAATTCTCTTAAGTCAACCAGGTTTGGCCTCTTACTTATATTGTATTGTCAGTCAAAAAATTGTTCTCATACCTTTTTGTTGTTTGACCTAAGAGTAAAGCTTGTTTCTTAAAATATTGTTTTGGTTAGGTTGTTGTTGACATTGTTGTGTGAAATGTAAGTTTCATTTTTTTTATTTAACAATTTTTTGTAAAATTCATCAAGAGTTGTTGGAAATAATATTTTTTAGACTCAACCACCTACAACACGATTTTTGAATTTAATAATGTCCTAATGTCTAGTAAAATTTTAAATGTAACATTACATATATTGAATGATCTCAGTCTAAAAAAAATTAACATCTTGATTGATAATATGATTATAATTATTCTATGATATCATATTTAAATTATTAATCATATGATAGGATAATTAAAACACTCAAATTTTTAGATATTAAAAGATTATAATTACGGTAAATTTATGTTAAGTATCGTCCATCCATTCTTGTAACATAGATTGACTTGCTCTTCATCATCTTCTAGGATTTTGTGTCTCTCATTCAAAATGTCTTCGACCACAACTAACATACATTAAAAATGTCTTTTCCTACATTAATTTTGCCTTTATCTAAAATAATCTTGTGTAAGATAATTTTTTTTTCCAATAGTCTTATTGAAGTGTTCCTCTGTTGGCTAAGAATGTATCTCTTAAACTTGTCAATATTTTTCTCCACCTTGTCTCGAGCTATCAACTCCTCGTGATGCATCAAAGTCAATAAGTTAGGTTTACATTAAATTGCTTAACTCAATTTTTTTTTCTTATATCTTTCTTTTTCTTTTTTATTGCAAGCATCAAGTCTTCCATGAAGACACCTATATAACATTCTTTGTTTGGAGTTTTCTTTTTTTTGTTTCCCATAGAGGAGTTTGCCTCCAAATATTCTTTTAATGAATTAATGAACTCCTAAAGTCAATCAACCCTTGTTTTCAATTTCTCCAATGCATTTGACTGCTCTCATGCACACCACACTAGTGCTTGAGATTGCAACTCCATGAAGGAACTTAGCATGTAATTACCTCTTTCATAAAAGAATTCAACAAAATGTTCAACCTAGATCCAATGTAGAAGTCACAACCAATAAAGGACTCATATGAATTCATACTAGTCTAAAAAAAATTGGTTGGCGCATCATTATAAACTATTGGACGACAACCTCTTCGTTTAATGTCTTCAAAATGATTTATCCTTCTTTTTGTGTTTCTTAGTTAAGTTAACGAGCAACAATCAAAGATTCAGTTTACCACATCGAGATTCTTTTTAGCCTTTTTTTTATTGGTAATAGTCAATTATCCAGTCCACAAATACTTGAAAAGTTCTTACCAGAGGAGTTTATGACATGCATAATATCTAAATGAAAAAGAAACAGTAAGCAAATTTAGTATCAAACAAATAAAGTAATAATAAGGAAAAGACACATACCTTCAAAATCCTCACTACAATAGGGAGAAAGATGGATTTCGAGGATTTTGCGGGTGGGAAGCTTTTGAGGAACCTTATCAAGTGTGTATAATATCCAATTGTCATTCAAGGTCAACCAAGATCTCAACTATGAAATAATAGAATGAAATTTTGGTTGATTTTCATCATGAAAATATTGATGACCACTAATATGTACTTCTTTAAAATTCTTGTATGAAGTAGTATAAGGGACCAAAAATGATGTCATAGGTTACCCTACTAAGAAAAGTCATCCTATTACATCCATGATCGAGTACTATAAAAATAAAGAATTACTTTAAGAGAAAGATTTAGACAAAATGTTTTGCAAGTTACCTAAAATGCCTGAAGATAAACCCAATTATTTAGATGAAGTTGGGTGGATGTCAGGTTCAGAACTCTTAACACACTTTAAAATCTAAATAATTGGTAGCTAATTAGATACCACTTTAAAAATTATTTATCAATAATAAAAACTATTTTAGATATCAATTTTTTTTATCTATACACTATTAGAAAATCATTAAATATAAATTAATTTTAGAGACAACAAATTATTAGTTTCTATAGTGAATAAATTAAATACTATTCTAGAGACTACAAAATTATTGGTGTCTAAATTAGTTTATATTATTGATAAATAGTTTATAAATTGGTATCAAATTAGCTACCTAAATTTTAACTACCAATTATTTATATTCTAAAATTGGTATCTAAAACCTTGATATATAATTAGATACCAATTTAGAAATTATTTATCAATAATATAAACTAATTTAGATACCAATAGTTTTTTTAGTCTCTAAAATACTATATAATTTTGTCAATATAACAACTAATTATTTTTTTACTCTAAAATTGATTTTTATTTAATGATTTTCTTGTAGTGATAAAATAATATATAATTTACTCAATACAACAACTAATTATTGATAATATTTAAAATTAGTTTTTATTTAATAATTTTATAATAATTTATTATACCAAAACCCAAAAAATTTGGATTCTCATCACACAATGTTCATGTCTATTTTCTATTTAAAGATTTTACAATAAACTAACAACAAACACCACACAATGTTCATGTCAACAGTTTTTTATAGTCCGCAAACATAATTTAATATTTTAATAATAATGATAATATTATGTTCTGATCATAACCATGCTATATTTTAAATGATTATTTAATTGACTAAAATGTATATAAATTATATTATACTTATTTATACCTTTCTGATTAATATGGCTACCAATTAATAAAAAATAATTTCGCTATGTTTTATTGATCAATAATTTTTTTTTCATTAATATTGATAATAATTAATAAAATAAAATTTGTCATTAATTATTGTAATGCTAAAATATGAATTTGTATTATTTTTTATTATTGATTCTTAAATCAAATTATGTGCATTAAAAAATTAATTGAATTCATGATATTTATTCATATTTAATCACTAGTAATAATAATTATGAGTAATATTTTAATATGATTAAAATTATAGTCAATTGTTAAATTAATCTAGCTTCATCCAAGACTTTAAGGATATATAGTATTTATAAAAATAATATATACTTAATTTTTCTAATTAATAATATATCATAAAATTATTTATTTAATAATATAATAAATAACTAGTGGTAATAAAAATAAAATTTTCATCAATGATTATAATAATTCATGTTTTTTTCTCACGAACAATTAGTATTCCAAAGTTTTATATTAGACTAATATATCTAAACAGAAGGTAAATAAAATAATTTTGTATATGACTAATTATTTATAAATTAGGTAAGTGATTATTATAATTTGACATTTTTTTTAGAAAAATTACAGCACATTTTTTTAATATAATATATTTTAATTTTTAAAATAGTTTAATTCATAGTTTTTGTACTGATTAATATTATTAATTATTATTATTATTAATTTAAGAAGTAATATTATAATAAACTCTTAAAATGTGTATTCGTTTGACATCTTTCTTCTCTTGGATAATATTTATAAAATAATATATATATATATATATAGTCATTCTTTTTGTTTTAATTAATAATATATCATAAATATTTTATTTAATAATATACTTAATAGTTTTCATTAACAAAAAGAATATGTCCATCAATAACTGTTGTAAATAAATTTATACTTTATAACAAATTAAGAAATATTTTAATTATTTTGCTAAAGATTTATATCACACGACCAATTATTTATAAATTAGATAAATAAAAAATAATACTTGAAGTCACAAACCTTTTTTTATTTATATTTTTTCTACATTCAAATAGTTTAATTTTTATAACTTTACTCACTATTATTATTAATATTTGCTATTCCATCTTAAATTTCCGTAAGTAATTAATTTAATACTATAAATAATCAAAACTAGTAAGAAATTGAAATATATTTTTTGAAAGTTGTCTATTTAAAGGTTTGGATACCATGGAGGTAAATGAATATTTGTGTGTGAAAATCATGTCCTATTTTTTTATTTGTTTCCTTAACAGTATTTCTTAAAAATTTATAACTGAACAAATTTCAAATATATATAATTTTTTAGATTTTTTAATTACTATGCTATTATTTTTTTTTATAAAGTTTTCGTCATCACTATACTATGCTATTATTTAATTATAACTGAAATTTATATAATATACACTTAATAATATTTTTTCTTATTAATAAATAATAATAAAACATTCAACTTTTTAATGATATCTTTTGCACATTAATATTGTTAATAATTAATAAAAATACAATTTTTGTCATTAATTATTGTAATAATAATATATCAATTTTCACTATTTTTATTTATTTCTGAATTCATTAGCAAAAACAGATTGTATTAGTTAACTAATTTATTTATTTTATGATACTCCTTCATATTTACTCATTAATAATAATTGATCTACTTTCAACTTAAATTTGCATTGTACTGTGACACTAATGTTTCCAAAAACTGATAACAGTTTACATAATAATATAAAATTAGAGTTTTTATTTTTACTAAGTAAGTTTCGTATAAATTTTTATGATAGATTTTTTTAAAATTATTTTAATATTTATAAAAAATATTTAATTTACTTATATAAACTAATATATTTACGATTCAACATTATTGATTAAATAACGCATTATATGGAGCAATTTGACTTCTCATCTATTTTTTTTTTATAAAAGTAGGATTAAAAGTTCTATATTTAATAAATTCATATTTTAATTATTAATTTTAATAAATATTATATTTAATAACACTCAAATCAATATTGAATACAAATATTTATTTCTATATTTATAAGCATTTTAAATTAAAAAAAAATCAAAACAACATTAATTTTCTATTATAAATATTATTAGTCTGAATATTGATTCAATTATTAAATGTAATATATTTATATAATAAATATTATAAATTGTCTAGTTTTGTATTGAATAATATTAAATTTGATCCTTACAAAGTTAAAGCATTAATGGATAGGTTTTTGACTAAAACTGAAACATTAGTGGAAATGGTTTTGACTAAAATTGAAACACTAATAAAAAGGTTTTTGAATAATCATTTTTTGTCAAAAGTAATTAATAATATATCATTTTATATATAAGTTTTCTATTGGTGAGATTCTTAATGCATAACAGTCAAGATTTTAATTTTATTAAATCATCTGTTACACTCAATATTTGAGAATCACTTTTTATTATTATTATCTACTTTCTTTTCACTTGTCCTTGCCATTCAAAGGTAAATAAAATATTAAGAAGTTTGCAGCATCTTGAAATTTTTTTCTTGGAATTAACCATAGGGTCCATGTGTCAGAGCACCATGACCAACCTGTTTCATCACAAGCCACAATTTTTGTGACATTTTCTTGGCTCACATTACAAGGTTTTACTGAAAATTATAAAAAAAAAAAGACATAGTTCCAATAATTTCTTGGCGGTCCAAATTGTCATGTTATGAGCTTGCATAGTAGCCATAGCATAGAGACAGACTCATCCTGATCCTTAAGTCTGGGATGGTTATAAAAGGGACTGATCTTGTTCTATCTTGTGAACTCTCTTACACAAAAGGGCACCATCTGTCAAAAATTGCTTCAATTCATCAGAATCATGCTGCAAATAGAGTAACATGTTTGCTTCTGTGGCTTCTCATTGTGTCTCATCAGATATCAGCTTGGTAAGTCCTGAACTTGTAGAAAGTAGTAGCATTCATTAGTTGTTAGGATGATGAAACAAATAATGATATTCCATTCATTCACACTAAGGGAAACTTCAACACTAGATGTGACTCAACTGAAAAAAGATGTTGCTTTTACTCCAATGATTCTATGGACTCTGCAATGAGAAATCTAAAACTGTATGTGTTGTTCCTTGAGGTGAAAGATGCTGGACGTAAGTGGCCTAAATTAAGATAGAGAAGTTGAAATGAACTTCCATTACAGCATGGGACAAATTTGATGTGTGACCATGATCTGAAACTAATGGTGTGCTTTCATTTCAAAAGTCAGCAAAAACATGGTTTTCAACTTTTCACTACCACTTGGTCTTTTTGAAGAACACCCCACAACCTTCCCACTTGACTCCTCTGGTCCACAGATTCTGAATCTTTTTTACAATCTAGATCACAATGTAAGACTAAAAGTAAGAAAGAAAAAAGGGTTCATAAAAAATTCCTTGGTGAGTATGACTTCTGATTCCTCAATTATTATGTTTATATAAGGTTACCATACCAAAAACCTTATTTAATAATTGGCTCCTAATCACACATCATGAGGCATCTAAGAAGCTACGTAAGCCTTGGCATCTTTTCCTCATCTTTTCTCCAAGCCTATAACTACATTCAACCCAATCTGCATTGGACCAAGTGTAGAAAGACATTTTCCCAAGCTTCCTCTTTGCCTAGAAAGCAGGTAATGTAATTTGTTTTACACAAGCTAGTTAGGTAACACGTCCTCAAGAGTTTAAGTCTAATTTTGCGCTATTCATTACTCTGCCTAGACTGACACACTGGCAAAACACAAGCCATACAGGCACATGTTCATTAGCAGAATCAAGACTAATTTAAACTATTTCAGCAACTTATCATGTGCTCGATGCTCTTTAGGGCAACTAACTTTGGTAAATTTGGCTAATCACTTCACATAAAGGAAAAACTATGTAGTTTCCCAACATATATACTCACTTTGATTTCAACTAGCAGCAGCATTTTTGTCTTTATTTATGTTAGTTTAAGCCTTTACACGGGATTAACATGCAGGAATCTCCATAAGTTTGCATTGAATTGGATGCTTTGATAAATATGGATGGGAAAAACTCTCTACAAATCACTAGAAGTGGCACTGGTGATTATGATGACGATGGACATGCCAAAAGGACTGGTAAAGTTCTCTAGGACCAAAACTAATCCTTTTTTTATGTATACTTGAATTTGAATCTTAAATTTTAGTCCTTCAATGTTCTGCCAGGGAATTTGAAGAGTGCTGTAGCTCATATCATTACTGCTGTTATTGGTTCTGGTGTTCTTTCTCTTGCATGGAGCACTTCCCAATTAGGATGGATTGGAGGGCCAGTTGCCCTGCTTTGTTGTGCAATTGTCACCTATATTTCTTCATTCCTCCTGTCTGATTGCTACAGAACTCCTGATCCTGTAACTGGGAAAAGAAACTACTCTTACATGGATGCTGTTAGAATTTATCTTGGTAATAACACATTGAACTATTTCTCACATGCTTCTACAATGATTCTAGTTAAACATAGATACACTTCAAATGAACTAAAATAATGTATAATCGTGTTTATTGTTATTCAGGTATTAAAAGAACATGGATAGCTGGATTCCTTCAATTTTTGACTTTATATGGGACTGGTATTGCATATGTTCTAACCACAGCAACATGTCTGGGGTACTTTCCTGATAAAATGAGAAAACCACCTTTGTTTTTCTGATGTAGTTCATATAAGCTAATGAAGCATGTTTATTCATTCTACTCCACAGGGCAATTCTAGCATCAAATTGTTATCACAAGAAAGGGCGTCAAGCTCCTTGTAAATTTGACGGTAACATGTATATGGTGCTGTTTGGAGTTGTTCAAATTGTAATGTCATTCATACCGGATCTCCATAACATGGAATGGGTTTCAATTGTTGCTGCAATTATGTCCTTTACATACTCATTCATTGGACTGGGACTTGGCATAGCAACAGTCATAAGTAAGACTCATTCTTTATTATTTGAAGTCTTCTGACAAGAACAAAACTCATTCACACTTCTCTAGATGTTGCTGTTGTTCTCTTATCTAAATTGGAGTTTCATCTCATAATTTTGTACCCTTTGTTAAAATAAAACTTCAATTCTGATTGGAAAACAACACTAATAACATCTAAGAAATTGTATTCAGCTTTGATCTTTAATAAAACTAAAGCAACAACGTGAAGAAAGAAAATATTAGTCCTAAATCCATATCATGCTACTACTACATTGATTCTTAGGAATTTGGTTACACCTTGCAGAAAATAGAACAATTATGGGGAGCGTGACGGGAATGCCAACTCAAACAGTTGCTGACAAATTTTGGGGAGTCTTCCAAGCACTTGGTGACATTGCCTTTGCCTATCCATACTCCATTCTCCTTCTTGAGATCCAGGTACCTTTTTGTTTCATGCATATTCAAATTGGGTGGGTTGAGGGTTACATAAGACAAAAATAAGAAAAGAACTTATAGCTGAAACAAGGTTTTGAATTTTTTTGTTGACCAAAGGATACTCTGGAGTCTCCTCCACCAGAAAATCAGACCATGAAAAAGGCCTCAATGGTTGCAATATTCATTACAACATTCTTCTACCTGTGCTGTGGGTGCTTTGGATATGCAGCTTTTGGAAATCACACACCAGGGAATCTCTTAACAGGCCTTTTGAAAGGGTCTGGGTTTTTTGAGCCTTTCTGGCTCGTTGACCTTGCTAATGTTTGCATCATCATTCATTTGGTGGGAGGATATCAGGTAATTTTAGTATTCCTTATCAAAAACAAAATGTCTCAAAAACAATATCCCTTCTTTTTTTATTGCACATGACATGATCTTTCTGTGTTTGTATAATGTCAAAAAAACATTAGTATCATAAGAGAATCAAAATTCCAACAGTGTAAGAGAAGCACAGATAAATAAATAACATCAGAAGGGACAAGTTGGAAAATAGTTTCACTGTCATCTGACATAAACATGTGGTTATTCACAGAAAGCCATGCTATGCTTTTTAACTTTAACTGTGACTACACAAATCTTTGTCTGAATTTTATTTTATTTTAATCCGTCACTGAATTGAAAATTTTTCCTTTGTCTGTTTGTGTTTGACCTGTTCTGAGGAAGGGTGATAAAATCAAATTACTAATAAAAAGCAATTTTTATAAATTCAAGCTCCTTTTTAATAACGTAAGTTTCAAAAATAAAGAATGGTTCTGTTTAACTCAAATCATTCACAATCTTCCATCATTCCAAACGTGATCTAACATCTTTAAAATAAGAAAACACATAAAAGAAAGGTGAATCCACCATATATTTAAAGTGAAATAAACCTGCAAAATAGTTTCTTTTCTAACTTCACACGTTTTCACATTTTAAAAGACTGAAACTCTTCAATTGAAAAGCATGAAAAAGTTTTGGTATCAACATATATTCTCTCTTTGAGCTTTTTCATGTCATCTAACTCTTCATGTTTGTGCTTTGTCTATGTGTGTTTTCTTCTCAGGTTTACAGTCAACCTATATATAGTACTGCTGATAGATGGGCTTCAAGAAAATTCCCCAACAGTGGCTTTGTGAACAATTTCTACAAAGTGAAACTGCCTTTACTTCCTGGTTTTCGGCTAAACCTTTTTAGGTTCTGTTTTAGAACAACCTATGTGATTTCAACAGTTGGTGTTGCAATCGTGTTTCCTTACTTCAACGAAATTCTAGGAGTGTTAGGAGCCATAAACTTCTGGCCATTGGCCATATACTTCCCTGTAGAGATGTACTTTGTGCAGCACAAAGTTGCAGCTTGGAGTAGAAAATGGATTGTTCTCAGAACATTCAGCTTTGCATGTTTTCTTGTCAGTGTAATGGGCTTAGTTGGATCAGTTGTTGGCATTGTAAAAGAAAAATTAAGCTGAAAAATTTCATGTCACTCCCCTTAGTAAAATGCTTACTACATTTTATAGATTGGTGATGGTTTTCTAATGTTCATGTAAAAAGGTTTAAGGTTGATGCTAGTGTTCTTCAGAGATATAGACAGAGAGAGTAAGCAATTGTGGGGAATGTATGAAAGTAAATAAAGTGGTATTACTCATTAGAATAATACATGTTTTGTTGATGCAGAACTCCTTTTTCAGGACAGTTCTAACAAATTTGTAGTTTGATGTTAATGTACTTGTACTTCATCAAAAATATTATATTAATTTATGATTTAATGCTCATTAATCCCATGCTTCATATTCTAAAGATTTTTTTTGCATGTAACACATATCCACATATTATAGTGCAGTATAATATTAACACTGAATTTTTTCACTTTTAAATAAATAAAAAAGACCATTTTTTTTACAAATATTAAAATGAAGATTTATTATTTTGTAAAAATAAAAAAAAACATATTTAAATTGAAATATATTTATATTATCGTATTCATCTATAAAAATTTAATGCAACTTTATGCAGATACCTTTATATGGTTTTTTATGGACCATGCTTAATCTTTATCCTTATTAAATTACTCTTTCTAACTATTATTATTTCCGAGATGTCAGAAGTTAGGTAGCTATCATAATTTTTTTCTTCAAGTGCAGCCAATTTAGTTTGGAAAACTGTTTTAAAATTTAAAACAATAATATAGTATTATTTTATGATAAAATCATACAACTTGTACAATTATTTATAGAACAAACATATACTTAATTATTCCTTATAATTATTCAAATGTAGGTACCGAATAAAAAAATACTTAAAATTTATAATATACCTTCTAAATAAGACACAAATATATTTTTAAATAAGTTATGCACTTAACTTTTTTTGTGTAGGCTAATAATTAATATTTTAGGAGATAAATAAATTTATAATTTAAAATACTATAACAATATCGATAAAATGTGTTAGTTATATTTAGTTAAATAATTCAACCTGGTAGAAGTAACTTTCTTAATAACTTAAAACCTAACTTTTTTAAAAACAAATACCCTTATGCAAAAGGTTTGATCTATTCTATTTTATTTTATTTAAAAATTAAAACCTACCTAACTTAACATATGCTAAGTTATCAATCCCTATATATCGACCTAATTATTCTCATTATCCTACTCTTAAGAAAATAACTTTTTTTAAACAAATGACCACATTACAATACATCTCTTAAGTTGTTTTTTTAATGTTTATCACAAATTTTCTCATAGAAAAACACAAGGTAATGTTTTTCTAAATAGTTAAAAACAAACAATTAAAAACATTCAAAATACTATAATTCAAAAGAGTTACTTATTTGAAATTTGGTGGAATTTATGTATCACTTCCAAGTATAAATTATAAGTGATTTGTTTTTCCAATAATATATTAATTAAAAATGCATCATTCAATAGACATTTTTTTTTTCAACTATTCATATCCAAGTCATTTATTCTTAAAAAATAGTAATGGCATGATATATGTAAACAACCATTACTTAATAAGCAATAATCATGTCCTATTTTATTCAACAATAAGAAATAGAAGTACAAAAATAAGTATGGATGACAAAAATTTAGGTATGCATGAACTCGTGTTTGGAATATAACTTTTAAGTATATATATTATTTTTTCCATTTGTATCTTAAATTACTAAAATATTCGTATTTTACACGTACTCTATTTTAAAATTTATGAAATTATAATTTTTTATTGTCATTTAATATAAATATAAATTGTTTTATCAACATTTTTTTTTTAAATTATAATATCTTTGACCTAATCTATTCCCATATATATATAGTTCTCAGAATTGTAGTCTTAAAATATGAGCCTTTTTATGCAAAAGGTCTCATTCCTTTTTGAAATATTCTGAACGGAAGTTTGATTTATTCCAATTTTTTATTATTATTGATGGTTGGAATTATTCCTTGCTCAACTAGCAAAAGCAATGGCTAAGAGTTGAGGGAAAATGAAAGATCCGACACGATAATTGACATTTGGACTCATTTTTAGGAAAAAAGAAACCGTAAGTAATGAGAATGGACAGTAACATAAAATTGTTCACATATAGTGGCAGGGGATAAAACATGATTCCATTCATATTAAGGTTCATAGGTGTACCAAACAAATGGATCTCACTTATATCATTTTTTTATTTATTTTTATAAGTGGGGTAATTTAAAAAAAAAAATACTATTCTAATACACCACATTACTCTATCTAAATCAAACTTAATCATTTTAAATATATATTTATTTCTTAATTCTTTAAGACATATTTATAAATATAGAGAAAATCACGATAGAGTTCTGAAATTTTAAATCGATAATATCTTATATATAATAATTGACATTAGTGATTAGTATGTGATTTGAGATTGAAACAACTATTTTAAAATGTATTAGATTTAGAGTATTTATAAAAGTTGAGTAAGTTATATTTTAAAAACATTAAATTAAAGATTGATATGTACTCGTAATTCTATGTTTTAATTTTTAATTTAAAATAAAAAAAACCATGTGTTTAAAACACCATAATATCAAACTTCATGTATATTTTTTTTAAAATTGACAAGACTATAGTACCAAAGTATTAAATCATTCGTCAATATCATTCCCTTTTAACCAGTCACTCACTTGAAGAGAAAAATAAAAGGGTGATTACAGATATATAATTTCTAATGAAATAAAAAAATAATATTTATAATTTATTTATAGATTTTTCATTTTTATTTATTTAAAATGCATCTCTTGTAAATTGTACTATTATGACTTTAATTTTTTTTGTTAGTCAGAATTTAAGGTAACTTTTCAAATCGTGACTAAAGTTAGAATGACTTTCATATTTTTATATTATAAATCGTGTTACACAACTTATCTATCTGCTTTTATTATTTTTTAAAACCAATCTGATTCCATACATTTTATAAATCACTCCCTTTCTGCAGATTTTCTGTATAAAGGCCATACGATACCTCGAAGACAAAAAAAAAAAAATACATAAAAATGTGATCATAGTTAAAGAACACCCATAACCCAAGATAATATTTTTTAGACGTGGTAGGATATATTTTGGAGGAATAATTCTAAATTCTTTCATTATTTTCTATTTTTAATGTTGAGGATGAAACGTGTTTTATATTATAAAATATTAAATATATTTAGTTTTTGTTTATTTACTTTTATAAATTTTTTATTAGAATGGGAAAATAACTATTTAAGTGAGAATGAGAAGAATATGTCTAACTAATGTAATAATGTATAAATATTTAAAGTTTAAAGTTATGCGACTTTTATCACAATTTATATGACGTAGGAATTTAGTTTTATTTGTTTAAACCATATTTTAATTAGAGAAAATTTTAAGTGAGACATGTAAAATCACGATGAAATACAAAATTCTCCCTCAAATATTTAACTCAATATATTCAGAATTCAAATTTAAAATGATTAAATTAAAACAATATCATTCCACCAGTATCCATTCGGTGGTACTTTTAATGTTGATTATTCACGATAATTTACTTTTTTCAATTTTAACTGAATATATCATTTTATTCTTACATATTAATTATTTACAATCATTAAAAAAAGATAAATCAAGCAACTAGAATCGGTTAGTGTGGTCAGAATAAACAGCTTAAAATAAGTTATCCTGCGTTTATTTTAATTTATTAATTAGTGACAAAAGATAAAAACAAGTTTATCTTATTTTGTTCGAGAAAAAGTTATCACAAAATATTAATTATTGCACTTCACATCATACTATTAAAATCTCGTTGTTTACTAATAATAATACTAAAGCATATTCTAACATGTTCTGTTAGTAACTATACCTTTCACGGCTATTATCGATGAGATATTGTGATAATATTATTAAATAAATAATAATATTAAATTATACGTAATTATTATATGTAATTAATTTAATAATGATAGAATCTCATTATTAGTGGATCCTTACCTAATTAATTTGTAATTGTAATTTAGAGAAGGAAAGTCTCCATATACTATCAACCAGATAATAAAGAGATCTTTATTTTATCTTACTATATTGACTTATCCACTTCTGTCCAACATTTACTCTATCAACCTTTTTCTCCTACTCGTCACAAAGCACATAAACTTTTCCAGTCTATACTTCTTCATGTTGGAATTCAACATCAGAGATTTGATCCGATGGTGCTTCTGACGTATCTTGGTGGTCTTGTCACGAAAACTGAAGAAAATGAAAGAACCCGTCTTTCAAAAAAGAGCCTACAAGGAAGCCAAGAACAACGAGAAAAATGCAGTGAAGTCTTGTATAATAGTAGAACCACCACTCATGTGAAATCAGAATGTTGACTAGGGTTTAGGTCAAAGAATCCTTGTAGTTTCCATAATTCAAAGGCCAATAAGTGTTAGATATGTGAAAAGAGTGAGACTACAAAATCAATGCAATAACACATCGAAGAATCTAGATGTGAGTGCATAGGCAAATCTTGTTTTTACCTCAAGAGGAGATAATGCATTGATATGTTCTTTAAAGAACAATAAAAAGTTGTGGGTGATCAACTTTATGGAGCTTTATTTCATACTATTTCACAATAAAAAAATTTTCAAGAATTATATTATCGAAATTGATAAAATTGACTTTAATAATAAACAATTATCCATAAAAATGTAAAATAAATATTAAGTTAAATAAGTCTTAAAATTGAAAAATATTAAACATTGTAACTTACTCTCAACAAGTCAATTGGCCTATTGAATATTTTAAACTAAATATGCAAAAGAATTAGCATAGGTTGCGAGAAGCTTAAAACTATTTTATTTTATTATTAAGCACGAGGACCAGTTTTATTATATTATTTTCATTCTCAAAACAATATGAATTTATGAATTATTTTTTATGTTAATTTAAAATCTCAAATTTTATCTTTTTTAAATTTATTTTCGCTCTCGGATTTTAGTCATACACACACACACTCTAGAAATAATAATTTTAAAATGATTTTAACAATCACTCTTTTGTTTCATAAGGTTAAGCTACTTATTTATTTAGTCATTTATACATTTTCATATTTTAAATTCATTTAAGTTAAAAAAAGGTATCAAATACAATACACACTTGGTTGTACTTTTTTCTATTTTCACTAGAATTCGTGAGGCCACCATTCCAAGAATTTATAAGAAAAAATCAATAATTTATTAAAACATATTTTTGGTGAAGTGAAGGTTTTCCACTTAAAGCAATTGAATTGGTATTATATTTGAGAAATTGAAAAATGGAATCGAAGAACATTGACCAAGAAAGTGAAGTGTAGGACTATTGTCCCTTTGAATGGAATGAAGAACCTAAACTTTGGTTAGAAAGTAGAACAAAGAAAGAAACAATAATTGAAGGCCAAAAAAATGGTATCACGCAAGCATTGGTAAAGAAATAACCAATTCGTATAATCATAAAATGCTTCCACACGTGCTTTACTTATATTCGATAACCCCCCAACTCTTCTAACCCCATTTACACCTCACATTTTTTTATTTATTTAGTATATATATATATATATATATATATATATAAATAATGTGTGTATTTTTTTTTAATTTATTTATATTTATTATTTTCCTATTTTTAAAAAAATAAACATTGTTTCATTCAATTATTTAGATTTTTTATTCTTTTTTAATAAAGATATAGAAAAAAAGACTCTCTTCTAACATGACTTTTCCATTTATGTGTGTAAGATGAAGATTGTCCCATTTATATATTTTATAAATTGACTTAATATTTAATCAACGTGATATTTTTAATACAAAAGGAGTCAATATTTAAATTTAACATCTAATGACATCTTGAACTAAAAATTAATTATGAGTCAACTCATATAAGAAACCTAATCCCACTTTCAACTTAAAAACTTTTAAGGTTTTTTTTTATATATATATTATTTATCTTGTGTATATTTACTTAATATAACATTTGAAACTCTATATTTAAAAATTATAAGGTAAACTCTATTACTCTCTTATTCTTTTGTATTTTTTTAAAAATATTTGAATAATTTATTTGTTAATTGGTTATTCTTTTTTCTATTATGCCGTTGTTAATTACTTTACACCTATTTTATAAATATAATTTTTCTCAATTTATTTTTTCATTGAACTCATTTTATTCTTTTCGATATTTATTTTAATCTTGGAATTCTTTATAGTTTTTAACGTTTGAGTCATGATAAAAAAAATCCGCTTAAAAATATATATACATATTAAAAGTATTTTCTAAAACTTCGTTTCATTATAAAATTCAAAAAATCAGTTCTAAAAATAGGTGTATGTTTTGTAAAGTGACTTTTGATAATATTAGAAGAAGCCACAATATTTTTATTGACAAACAAACTCGTCACATTTATATACTTTAAAATAAAGTAGTTGAAGTAGTAATTTATTAATGAAAACACATTATACAATATATTTTAGCACATAATATTATTTATATGATTGATTTTGCACAATATATCAGTATCATATTGGAGAAAAACTACCAATATTCATATTGATTAGTTGAATTCAATGTAAAAAATGAAATTATGATGATATTTTATTATTTTTAAAGGAGAAGAGAAATGAAAGTGAAAATACATATAAAGGGTTTTAGGATAATAAAGATTAGGTGCAGATATTGGATTTGAAGAATAATGAACATGAAAATGTAGAAATAGAGCTCAAATAACAATGAAGATGAAAGATGAAAAAATAATATTTAAAGAATAATGAAGATAGATATTAAAGTATTTAAATTTTCATACTAGTATATTTAGTAATTTGGAATATGCAAATATTAAAAGCCTATAAACACGATGAAGGGAACAAGAGGCCAATACAGCAATGGGCCAATAATCAGCCCATGAGTCAGTGATTAAAGGAAAAAGGCTATTTCTCCTTGTACCAGATCAATTGTAATCTGCACCCATCATTTTTTAAAAACTCGAAATTGCCCTTGTTATTTTTTTTTTCAGATTTCCATATCCAAAATGAAAAAAATAATAATAGTTAAATAGTAATTATTTCACACTCAACTTTTTCTCTCACTTTTATTTTATGAATAAAAATAAAAATAAATAAAATTTTAAAATAAAATAATAATATTATTGGGTTGTCAAATGGAAGTGTAAAAAATATTAAGGTTAAAATATCTTAGTGAAAAAAGTGAAAAATTAAATTGTTTGAATAGAAACAAATTAATAAAAAATGAAGAAAAATAAATTTCTTCTCTTTTTCACATCTCATTTTCACTTTTTATTCCAAACATAGATTTAAAAGACTAATTGGATTAACACAGTAAGAATTGTTCTATAGATTCATTTTTGAATCACATTCAATAAATAAAAGTACTCCTTTATTTCATGTTACATGAGAAAAACTTGTTTAAATCTCTTAAAAACTCCTTCACATTTTTACTTGTGAATAATCAATATAATGCAATGATAAGATAATTTCTTTTTTAGATAATAAAAGAAAATACAGTTTAGACTAATAATATTCGTAAATTAAGCTATAAATTTGAAAAAGACTTGTTATAAACTTTTTATCAAGGAAAAAATACTATAATTTTTCAATACTGTAAAATAGTTTGTTATATCTTTCACCTATCAATTTGTTTTAAAGTAGTTCTTATATATATTTTTCTTTTAGTTCCTACTGGTTTGGTTTAGTCTTTATGAGGCATTTTTTTTTCTATCTTTGTATTATATGAATAATTTTTTTATGGTTCTTACCTCTTTTATAAAGTACTTAATCTAAAATAAGTAATTATTATAGGAGTTAAAATAAAATTAGATATTTTATAAAGACGTAAAAAAATAAAATGGTTTTACAATATTTATTAAAAAATACAATTATGAAAAGGAAATTTTTTTTACAAGATAATCCTTTGAGAAATGGGAATAGGTAAGAACACTTTTTCTAACATATTTTTTTTTATAAAAGTCTTTATTGAGACATTATGACATTATTATTCAACTTTCATCACTGACATTTCGAAAAAAAAATATTATATATTCTATCTTTAATAACATTTTATAGATTATTAAAATTTCCATACAAACCCAATTTAATGAAAAACAAGATATTTCAAACTTCGTAATGTTTCATAAACTCCCACGAAAAGAGTTTACGAAAGAACGTTAAGAAAGATTTATATTTTTGGTTTCTTAGAAAGAACTTTGTGTTATCTCTTAACAAAATTTCTGTTTCCGAGTCATGTGTAGGAAGTAGCCACCTTCTCCTTCCTTCTTCTGCTGCACTGAGTATCGAGTGAGTGTACAAAACTACCAACTTGGTGAGTTCTCTCTGGATAAGACTTTCATTATCTTTCACCCTTTTGCTCACTCTTCGCGTTTCCTTAAAAAGCTTGTATTTTTCACCACCCTTTATCTTTTTATGTATATTCTAAATCGTGGGGCTTATACTCTGCAAGATATATTCCGGAACACTGTCTCTATTGTTCCTCTTTATTTTAAATTTCACAACTTTCTTGGTGGTTATTTCTAATTTTTATTTTGGGTGCATGTAGTTATTTTTATTTTACTAGTTCTCTGGTGCAAAATCGAAAACTATGCTGGATTAATTCTAATGGACCAAACAAAATTTGAATTCAAGCATTTTCTTGTTTAAATTGAAAACTTTTTGGTGTTTATACCGAGCTAGGCAAATTGGAAGTTCTTGAAATTTGTGTTACAGCTGTTAACAGGGATTTCATGGTAGATAATCTGTCTGAAGATTTGGTCTTTTAAGTGTGTGACGAACAATGTTGTGTGATCCATGTAGTTGACCTCACTTACTGGGATAAGACTTTTTGTTACTTTTATACATTTCTGGTAACATTATGGTTCTGGTTAATAGAGATCCAAATTGTAAATTTATTGGTGGTTATATTGGGGCTACTTGGAATTTGTGTTATATATTCACTTCTGGTAACATTATGGTGCAGCAGGATAATAGAGCTTACAGACAACAATACTATCGTCCCTTACAAATTTCTTATACAATCCATGATTGTCTTGCACCCTTTTGTTTTCCCTCCTTCTTGCACCACCATCACATGCTCAAAACCTTTTTCTCATGACAACAATCACTTTGTGCCATCTTCAATGGCTCTCCGGGTAGTCCCAAACAATGCCAGGACAAGGACATTCTTATGTAGTGCTAGTATTCAGCCGAAGGATTTGAATGGCATGGACTTCAATATAGACGTCATTAAGAAAGATTTGGAGTTTCAAGGTGATGGCGAAGGTGGGTTTTTAGGTCAAGGTATGTATCCAAGAAGTGATGAAAATGATATTGTTGAAGAAGAAGCACAAGAAGGTGAAGATGATGATGCTGGATTTTCGGATGGAGGACCATATACAGGTAGGCCAGAGAAGGATTATGATAGAGATCCAGAACTCGGTAACATTCTGGGGAGTTTTCTAGAGAATCCCCAAGAGGCACAATCCCAAGTAAGCATCACTGTATTAATGGTTTTATAACTTCAGCCTTGCATTGTAGGCTCTATCTTCTTGTGGTGGTGGTGGGGAGGAGGGGCATTTTGTTTCAAAATGTGATGTTTGTTACATTTCATGTTGTTGAAAAGTTAAAGAATAGCATCTGTGAGCTACTCTGAATTTTAATACCGGGGGATATTATTTGTGTTTAAATCAAATGAGCTTGATATATTTGCAGTTGGAAGATAGATTAAGAAAGAAGAGGAACAAAGTACTGCACACAAAGACTGGATCTGGTAAACCAATGAAGGTGTCATTTAACAAGTAAGCTCAACCATGCAAATATGTGTGATTGTACCATGCAGTGTTCTGTTATTCGCGCAATTTTGCTGGTGTAGTTGCGTTTTTCTTATTGTGATGTTTAGATTTCTCTTCAGTTTGGTGTGCTAGAATTTACTGGTGTAATAACCTTATATTAATTTACTGGTGTAATAAACTCTCTTTAATTTACTGGCGTATTATCTTTTTGAAGTAGGAGAAATGTACAGTTGAGGAATGCTAGTTGTTATTGTTGTTAGTAAATTGGTACAGTGATTGAGATTTGTCAATTGATACTTTCACTTTCATATTCTCTTTCCAACTAGCATGTAGGACATTGAAGCAGTCTCTCTGTTGATCAAAGTGATATGATATGCTTTACATGGATACATTGTTATTTAATGTCAAATTTAACGTATTTAAGGTGGAAATGATTTTTTTAGGACTCAAGCTTACCTTTTTAGGACTTTTAGGAAGGAATAGGAGTAAGTATTCAAATTAGTTTCAGAGTAAGTATTCAAATTAGTTTCAGATTATGCTCTTGCTCGGGGCATGGTTTGAAGTGAAACTTGAATTCTAAGATGGTTATGCTCAAAATTTTGGTTCCGATTGCATCATGTTTGAATTTCTTGAATAAGTTGATATTGCTTTTGAAATCTGGTTATTTTGTATTACTTTTAACTTTAGTGGATACAATGGTGATGCTTCCTGATTAAATATGCAAATACTTTAAGTCTAACAACTTTAGAAAAAACTGTCCGATTTGTTTTATTTTTAAGACTAGTGGTTTGAGTAGAGGGCAACCTTGATGCAAAGTTAAAGTTGCTTCTCGATGACTAGTTGAATATGGGTTTGATTTGGAACCAGCCTCTTTGCATATGCTAGGGTAAGGTTGCGTTACAATAGCCCTCCACCTTACCTTTGTATAGACAGAAGCCTTATAACACTTGGGTATGGTAGTTTCTTTTTGTTTTTTTAATTAGTGGTTTGAGTAATTTGTATTAAATTATTATAGACGTGGACTGATTAGTTTAATATTTGAGTTAGTTGTCATTGAATCCAGCTCAGACTCAAGTTAAATCTTTGATAGAAACCCTGAAAATGCTGGGTTGTTCTAAGTCGAATTAAGGTCAGATACAAAGGCTGAGTAGATTGACTTGTGTCAATTTGATGTTTATAAGGAAAAAGAGGATTACTTTTGACGATGATGTTACTGGGATTTTCTAATTCCTATTTTGGATATATGAATTATTAATTGTAGCCTAATGTCACTATATATTGCTCTCTTGTGTGCTACTGGTAATTGTAGCATTTAGGCATTTACTTGTTAGCTGTATGTTTATTTTATGATTAGCATATAAGTGGGCACTTTAATGAATTGAAAGCTGAAATTGGTGCTATTTGAAGAGGTAAAGGGACTGGAGTGCAGTTTCTACTGAACTTAAACAGTAAACTACTAAGGTTCTGTGATGAGCCCATAATACATGTTTACCAATGAAGAGGGGAAAAACAGAAATGAAGGCAGAAAGGAGGATGCAAATGGGTCGGTCAAGGAAGCAAGGCCTGTTGATGTTATGAGAGAAGAAAGAAAGAAGTTGGTCCAGGGGATGGTGAGAGAAGGGTGGGAAAAATAACAACTTGGATAGGTGGCAGAGAGGGAGTGGAGGAAAGTGGCTTCGCGATTATGCAAAGAGAGGTGGGGGAATACCAGGAGGAGGATAGGGGGAAGAGAAATTGGGGTGGTGAAAAGGAGGGTGAGACTGAATGCAGGGTAGGCTCGTGCTCGGTCTGGGTTTTCTTTGCTATCTTTATATTTCCATCTTATAATGAGCGCTCCATCTATAGTCATTTATTTCCCATTTTCCTACATATCTCACTGTTGAATTCCTCTGTTATGTCTAGTCCTTCTTTGTTGGGTAGGGGATTATTAATTTAGATACTATAATTAGTTCTATAAATTTTTGGTTCTTATCGTCCTAATTGAATGAACTTCTCCACGAGTCCTTATAAAGGAGAAGTAAATAATAGGGTAAATGAATTGAAGTTCTCCCATAAGTTAAAATTAGCTTATGTACTAAATTTTTTAGAAGGTTTCTCTTTTAACTTCTCCAAAAGCTGAAATGCACTACTTGATTTTAGCTTATAGGAGAAAACTCAATTTACTTGACCTTTTTTCCTTCTATAAGTGGTTATAGAGAATTTTATCCAAAAATAGGGACTTAACTGTAAGTTTTGTTTTGAGGTGTTCCTAAACTAAAGAATTGTGCACCAAACTCTTTAAAGAAGTATCTACTGGTTAGTCTGTTAATTAAATTATGATGAATTTGTATGGTTTAGTAATGGAATGAAGATCTAACACTTTAGTTGGTGTAATAATCGAATAAAAATGGGTTCTTAGTTCTATGTTGGAATTTTGTTGACTATGTATTGTTAATTTTAAATAGACAATAATAAGAGTTCTAGACAAGTTTCTGATCCGAAGCCATTGGCTAACCTAGTTGTTTTAGTCTAATATTTTATGTCATTCTATAAGGAAGACTTCTTAGTTTGTGATGTGTTTGTTTTCGGTTCTGAGAATCTGGCTTTGTTGCACATGACTTTGTGGGTACATGGAGGCTTGGAATGTGGACTTCAACTTGATGGAAAAATGTTGGGTTTATGGGAACTGTTAGTAATACTTATGATGTATACTCATCAGTTAGTTAGTTACAAAGTGAGTAGTAGGTTTTTGGTTGAAGAAATAAGACATGTGTCTCTAAATAAGGAGGAGATGAAGAGAGATTGTGTCTTCTCATTTCTGAGATTCTTGGGGCCTTATTAGGAGGTGTAGGCCCTCGAAGTTTTGTAAGTTAAGCACTATAGGGGAAAAAGCCTTTATTCATGCATGTACTATACGTATCCATAACTATTTTGTGGTTTTGGTTGGATTTCTTTGAAATACATCCGTTTGTTCTCGAAGTCATCTTAAGATGGAATTCATGCTATCTAAACTGTCATTTGATTCCCAACTAGATTTAAGTGTGTCTTACACTCATAACCAGCATGCCTTCAATTCAGAGTAGTTGTTTTAATGTAGATATTCCCTTCAAAAAGATTGTTAATATCCCTTTATTTGAAAAAACCTGTTTAAATCGAAGTAGCTACCAGGGAGCTAGCTTTCATGTGGCCATCATATGCCCCTGGATTGGGTGGGGTGTGATTTTCTTAGACACATCGAGTCAAACTAAGGATATAGAAGAAATTCCACCTATCATGTTCATATAACACCAAGTTTGCTTGTTATGTGTATTTGAAGGTGTCTTTCAAATGGCAAGTTCCCTAATTATATATGTATATAGAAGGGGTGAGAGAGTGGCAAGGGGAGTTTACCTATAAGAGGGTTATGACAAATAAACAGACAGTCAGTGGGAGTAAAGAGATTAAAGAGATGAGCAAAAGGTTATTTATTTCTGCTTGAGACAGTGCATACAAGACACAAAAATTATATATTCTGTATTTTTCTTCTTTATCTTAAAAGTATTTTATTTATCTTACAGTTAATGATGGTATTTCCAGATTTGAATTTTCAAACTCATACATATGGTTTGAATTCTACAATGTTCCATTGGCCAAAGACATCTCCTTAATTTGTGATGTAAGGAACTTTGCTCTATGATTAATTTGTTGTGCATTCTCCATGATACACATTTGCTTTAGTGAAAATTGTGTTGAATTTGGTTCATTGCAGACAATTCGATCATGGCATATTATTGGCCGTCTTGGTGGATGCAATGCATTGAATATGCAAGTAAGTTTTTCTCTTCTGCCGTTGATACAAAATTTTCCTTCTCCTTTTCCCTTATAGATTAACTAGCATTTTACGTTCAGCTTTCACAGTCTCCATTGGATGCACGACCGAGTTATGATTATATTCAAGGAGCAAATGTTGAACCAACTACATTTTACAACATTGGGAATCTTGAGGTGCAAGACAACTTGGCTCGAATATGGTGAAGTGTCAATTGCATGCTCCTTGTACATATTACTGTAATTGTGAACTTCAAATACTAATAATTTCTTCTTGTGTTATAACAGGGTGGATATTGGAACTGTTGAACCATTGCTTCTGGATGTTTTGATAAATGCTTTGACACAGATAAGCTCCGAGTATGATCTCCACTTTCTTTATTCAATTAATTAATCACTTTGGTTCAGTTATGTACTCAAAATTATCCTATCTGAGGATTAACCAAAGCCATTTATTTAGGAATGAACAGTTTTAATTCGTTCTTGTTAATCTTTCTCTCTGAAGTGAGAGATTATGTGTTAAGATTTGGGATCAGTTTAGTGATTATTTTTGTAGAGATTTACAAAAAAACAGAAGTTAATTGACGTTTGTTTAGAATCAGAAAAAATCACCTTTTTAAGGCAAATTATTGATTTTATTAGAAACTGTTCTAAATAGTTTCTGATTGTGACAAGATTTCTAATTCTTTATAACTTCTGATTATATTGAGGAGCTATAACAAACAAGGAAAAATAAGTGAATCTCAGTGAAAAAACTTAAACAAATAGCCCTAGATAAAAGTTTTAGCCATCTTTTTTGCATTGCACCTTGGATACTTTGTTTCAATCCCATTTTTATTTTATTTTCTTCTCTTGTTTTTTGTTTTTGATAGTTTTGTTGGGATCAAGCAAGTAATGTTTGGTGGAGCAGAATTTGAGAGTTGGAATGAGAATTTGAAATCAGAGGAGGCAGGTTATGGTGTTCACAAGATCTAGCCAATTTTTAAGGCATATGAGGATTTTGAATTGTGGTTAAAGAAGAGAAAGTTATCAAATGTATTTCTTTTGGGTATCATTAAGTATAAGACTGGACAATAATAGTTGTAAACATTTCTCCTGGTTATGTACTTTTTTTTGTTTTGACTAAAATCCTGTGGAATTTGTGGATAAAGTTTTGAACAAGGGTAAAGCTGGTATGTATAATGGAACTTAATGAAGCATACTTTTATTTATAAAAATGCAGGTTATGAGAGTATGCTGATTTCAATTATGAAACTAAATAAGCAGACCAAAGTTATGAAACTGTGAACCAGATGATGCTAATGACTAGTAATTTTATAGATTATTGTCTTAGCAACACAAAGGCTATGCAGAATTTTAAGATTTGTACATGTTTCACTTTGAAACCCGAGAGGGACAAATGAAATTGTCAGTGTGTGAATTTCAGTTTTATATTTCAATTATCGAATTTACCTGTTTAAAGTACAAATTCACAAAACTAAAAAGGTGTGAAAGCAAGATAATTATGTGCTTATTTCCTGTGCATCAGCTGCTTTTGATCCCCGGTTCTTCTAATGAGCCAATACTTCACTTTATTACTTTGCCAGCTTTTTGGATGGGAATTTGTCAGGAAAGAAATCACACACACATAGGAACAAGGAAGTGATTACAAAAAGATAATGCTTACCATCCTTTTAAAATTGTCTAACAAACTTCTGTAATTTGAATTATAATTACTAATACTCCTATGAGAAAGTGAAACTTTGTCTCAATGTGTTTACTACTCTTATGAGGTGATGCTTGGCCAAATTAATTGCTGATTTGTTGTTTATCAGCAGCTTAATTCCTCCTGGTTCTTTTAATTTGAGTTCCTCTATCAAAGTACCAAGCCAAACATCTTGGAAAGCCTCATTGAAGCTGCAATATACTCAAATTCACATGAGGATAGAGTAACCACTTCCCCTTTCTTTGAACACCAAGAACTTGGTGTACTACGGTATAGGGACATATACCATGTAGTTCTTTTCCAATCAGTTTTAACGTCACACCAATCTGAGTATGAGCTCTGAATTCTCATCATCTTTAGGAAAACATATTGTTGAATATCTCGACTAGAGATAAAGTCAATTTATAGAATATAAGTGAGTAAAAACCTCACCTTACAAGTCGGTTTTGTAACGACTTGTAAGGTTGAATTACACTTAAAATTTATTTCTTAAGACCTATAATCCAAGGTTTCTTACACAAATACTTGAGTGATCCAACAATAGGCTAACCAACTCCTCTTTTTTCCCCTTCTCCATAATAGGATCAGTTTCTGCAGGTGTGATAACAGGATTGCACTTGAGCATGTTGAATTTCTAAAGTCAGTTGCATATTACTGTGGTGCATGACTGTTTCAAGTTCAGTAGTCTTGAACTGGATTCCTAGGAAATAAAGACAAAGGCCTCCATATCACTCATTTCAAATTCACTCACCATTCAATTTTTCCTTTCATTGGGACTTGTTATAAACAAATCATCAAACATAAAAAAATCAAATTTGTGGTTGTCACTGCTTCCAGCACCCTCAGATACTCCATTCTCAGAAATGCACTTTACAAAGCCAATTTGGCTAAGAAAGCTATCCAGAGCTTGCTTGAAGCCAAACAAGGTCTTCCTCACACCTTCTTCTACTGTCCCTTAATCTCATAAACATGTGACTATCCTACATATACTTCTTTATCAAGTGGTCCATTTAAAAAAAGTTGACTTTACATCTAACTAATGCGTTGGCCAGTCTCTTAAATTTGTAACTGCTACCACTAATCTTGTTTCCATTTTGTACCTATACATGTGTCTTTTACTTGTTCTTTATTCTTTTCTCTATTCCATTGTATCTCAGATTAATATACAGTTTCTATTTAAATTTGAGAATACAAGAGATGCTTGTTTAAAATCTAAAAAAATGTAGATATCACTAAGATTATTATTTGATAGTGCATATAATCCTAAAATATTTATTAAATATAAAATGTAATCAAAATTGTTATTTATTGTTTTATTAAATATAAAAACTAATAAAAGAAGTTAGATGAAGGTTTTTAAATGAAATTAAACAAACAGGTTAGAATGGAATCCAGGTTAAGAAAGTGTATTTTAACAGTACGAATTTTATATAATAAGATAAAAATATAATAATAATAATAATAATAATAATAATAATAATAGTAATAATAATAATAATAAAATAATGTATTCAATATAAATAATGTTAGGATATAATGTAAATTATATTTAACGTGCTCTCTTTGGTAAATTATATTTAACGTGTTCTCGGCAGGGATTCACTTTGGTGAATTCTTCCTTGGCCGAGAGGTTTTTTAACGTGTTCTTGGCAGGGATTCACTTTGGTGAGTTTTTCCTTGGCCGAGAGGTTTTTTAACGTGCTCTCGGCAGGGATTCACTTTGGTGAATTCTTTCTTGGCCGAAAGGTTTTTTAACATGCTCTCGGCAGAGATTCACTTTGGTGAATTCTTCCTTGGTCGAGAGATGTATGATTTTGCGGTAGCGGTTTACTTACATGTATAGCTGATAAGTTTGATTCCATTAAATGTGGTGCCTCGTTAAAACCTTCTTCAATAAAAAACCATTGGGAAAAAAGATTAAAGGTAGGAAAAAGTACACCTATGATACATATTAGCTAAAGTACATTTTCAAATGTCTGGCGTTCCATGTTCTGGGAACCTCTCGGCCATTCAGCTGTTCTAAGCGATACGCACCGTTCTGGAGGTTTTCTTTGATTTTGAAGGGACCCTCCCAATTTGCGTTGAACTTTCCTTCTGTCGGGATCTTGCGAGCTTCTCCTTTCATCCTCCAGACCAGATCTCCCTCTTGGAACACTGTGGGTTTAGTCTTTGAATTGTATCTTCTTGCGACTATCCGTTTACAAGCTTCCTCTCTTATCTTGGCCTTGTCACGCGACTCCTGGAGTAAGTCTAACTCTGTTCTTAAACATTCTTCGTTTACCTTCAGGTCATGGAGTCCTCTTTAGATTCTCGGCTCTTCGACTTCTACTGGTAGCATGGCGTCTGTACCGTAAGTGAGGTTGTATGGGGTTTCCCCAGTTACTGAATGGGGGGTACACTGATAGGCCTAGAGAACTTCCACGAGCTCTTCTACCCACTTACCTTTTGCACTGCCGAGTCTTTTCTTTAATTCATTCACGATGACTTTGTTGGCGGATTCAGCTTGGCCGTTAGTTTGCGGGTGTTCCACAGAGCTTGTCTTGTGTCGAATGCCTAAGCTTTCATAGAATTCAACCAACTTTCGATCTGTGAACTGTCTTCCGTTATCCGTGATGATGGTATGCGGGATTCCAAACCTGCAAACGATGTCTTTCCATACAAAACTCTGGACTTGTTGAGTCGTGATGCTTGCGAGGGGTTCTGCTTCTATCCACTTTGTAAAATAATCGACTGCTACCAACAAGAACTTCCTTTGTCCAGTTGCTGGCGGGAAATGGCCTACTATGTCCATTCCCCACAAAGCAAACGACCAGGGAGACTTAATGCTTTGGAGATTGTGGGGGTGAAGGTGGATTAGTGGGTCGTGCTCTTGGAAACTTACGCATTTTTTCACAAAATCAGCGCAATCAGTTATTAGTGTCGGCCAGTAGTATCCGACCCTTAGGACTCTAGTTGCCATCGTGCTCTGGAATGTAAGTTGCACGCTCCTTGATGCAATTCTTGCAAAACGTATTATGCTTCTACTTTCAAAACACACTTGAGTAGTGGGGTAGAGAACCCCCTTTTATATAAATCTTCCCCTATCATGACAAAACGGGAAGCTTTTTTGTGGAGAGACAAGTCATGGCTTTCTTTCCCTTCTTCCCGGTCTTTGACTACTTTTTTCATCTTGGGCACCCAATCTTCTTCTCCTTACTCCGTTACCATACATTCTCCGATGGAGACTGACGGAGTTGATAAAATTTACTAGATGACGGTGGCATGCCGGCCTTTCGTCTTAGCGGTAGCTAGTTTTGACAGAGTGTCGGCCCTGAGGTTGTCCTGTCGTTTCACATGGCTTACGACGACACTTTGAAACTGGCTAATGATGTTAACCACATTGTGACAGTACTTCAGGATTAGGGGATCTTTAATTTGGTAGTTTCCATTGATATGTCCGACCATAAGCTGTGAATTTGTCTTACATTCCACCTTTCGGGCTCCCACGTCTTTAGCCAACAACAATCTAGCGATGAGTGCTTCATATTCTGCTTGGTTGTTGGATGTTTGGAATCCGAAACGTAACGACTGCTCAATTTGTATGTTCTCTGGTCCTTCTAGAATGATTCTGGCTCCCCCTCCTCTCTTACTCGAAGAGCCGTCAACATGCAGTGTCCATGTAGTTTCGGGCTCTCGGCACTTTTGCAACTCCGATGTGAAGTCTGCCAAACATTGGGACTTGATAAGCCCGTGTGGTTCATACTTGATGCTGAATTCGGACAACTCGAATGACCAGCCAATCATCCTTCTGACCAACTCGGGTTTCTGCAATATCATATTGATTGGGAAATCGGTTCGTACTATGATCTCGTGGCTTTGGAAATATTGTCGGAGCCTTCTGGAAGCGTGAACGAGAGCTATGACTACCTTTTCGATCACTTGATATCTGGTTTCGGCATCCTGTAGCACTCGACTCACGAAGTAGATTGGTTTCTGCTCTGTTCTGCCTTGTACAATAGCGGCACTTACGACTTCCGGTGAGGTGGCAAGGTAGACCAGCAAAGGCATCCCATGGGCGGGTTTGCTCAGGATGGGTGGTTGTGCTAATGTCTGCTTTACTGTTTGGAAAGCCTCTTCGCAACTTTCATTCCATTTGAACCTCTTTGACTTCTTCATGAGCCTCAAAATCGGTCTGATTTTATCCGCTAATCTAGGCATGAACCTGGACAATGATGTCAACCTCCCTACCAGCCGCTGGACCTCTTTCAGGTTATCCAGACTTCTCATAGTTTCCAAGGCTCGACACTTATCAGGATTCGCCTCAATTCCTCGGCTTGTCAGCATAAAGCCTAGGAACTTGCCTCATTCGACCCCGAACACGCATTTCTTCAGGTTAAGACGCATGTCGTACTTCCTTATCTATCGGAAGACCTCAGCTAGGTCATTCACATGTAGCTCAACGCTATCGGATTTTACGATTATGTCATAAACATATACCTCCATGGTTTTCCCAATCTGTTCACGGAACATTCGGTCCATCAACCTCTGATAGGTTGCTCCGGCATTCTTCAGGCCGAAAGGCATGACTTCGTAACAGAAGTTGGCTTTGTCGGTAATGAAAGCTGTTTTTTCTCGGTCTGCAGGATGCATGCGTATTTGATTGTATCCAAAGCATGCGTCAAGAAAGCTCAACACTTTATGGTCAGTTGCTCCATCTACCAGTCGGTCAATGCTTGGTAGTGGGTATGCATCCTTAGGACAAACTTTATTAAGATGAGTATAATCGATGCACATCCGTCATTTTCTGTTATTCTTCTGCACCAATACTATGTTTGCAAGCCACGTAGTGTAATGTACCTCTCGGATAAAACCAACGTCTAGAACATTTCGAGTTTCCTCCTCAGCTATCCGTTCTTTCTCTCCCACCAACTTTCTCTTCTTCTGGGCTATTAGTCTGGCCTCCTTACAGATCGATAACTTGTGTGAAATTATTTGAGGGTCTGTACCCGACATGTCGGCTGCCGACCATGCGAACAAGTCTGTGTTTTTAAATAGAACAGTTGTGATGATGTTCTTTTCCTCTGCTCCCAAGGTTGATCCCAATCGCGTATTTTGTCCTTCTCGACCCACTTGACATAGCACCACCTCTTCCTTTAGCTCCACCTGAGGTTCGTCGTTTGGTCTGGGATCCAAGTCATCACCTAGGGATATATGGTGAACCTCGGTCCTCCGGGTTGGTGTTAGTGGTGGAAGGATCTTTAAACTTGTCGCGTAACATTCTCTTGCGGTTTTTTGGTCGGCGTGAAGGGTGACTACCTCTCGGCCCCGGCTCAGGTTGTCGGTTGGGAACTTCATGGCGAGGTGAGGGGTCAAGACTATGGCCCCTAATTTATTAAGGGAGGATCGTCCGATCAAGATGTTGTAAGACGTTTCAACATCGACTAACAAGTATCTAATCTTGATTATTCGGCAGTCTCGGTTTCCTTCTCTGAACTTGGTGTCTAAGTCAATGTATCCTCTGGTGTTGACTCTCTGTCCCGCAAAACCAATAATTTGCTCATCGTATTGGACAATGTCATCCTCTGATATGCCCATTTTGTTGAAGGTTTTCCAATACAGTATGTCCACGGAACTCCCTTGGCCTATCAGAGTTTTCATGATGACAAAGTTGGCTACCTCAATGGTGACCACCATGAGATCGTCGTGTCTTGGGTTTATGTTTCTGAAGTCTGAGTTTATGAAAAGCATAGGGGGCAGGTCTCTCCTATTGCTCCTGCTAATGGAGTAGACAGAGCTGACTACTTGAAGGTGCCTTTTCCGGGAGGATGATGTCGTACCTCCCCCTGCGAAACCTCCAGATATCGTGTTTATCACCCCTCATACAGGCATGGTTCGTTGGCGGTTTCTTCCTTCTCAGCCTTCTCGGTCTCGTCGCTCGCTCTTTGAGGTGTTCTTACTTACCTCTCGCTTCTTTCCGGCATCTGCTTCGATTTTCCCGTCTTCTCGGTTTGTTTGGACGAAATGTCGCAAATGTCCTGCTTGTATGAGTTCTTCAATCTTGTCTTTTAGGGCCCAACAGTCTTCCGTCATATGCCCAAAATTGTGGTGATACTAACAATGCTTGGTCTGATCCGCACTCTATGGAGTAGAGGTTCTACTTGATGCTCTAAGAAGATCGGCATTGAGGGCTTCTTCCATGACTCTCGACCTTTCGGTCGTTAGGGGGGTGTAATGGGTGAAAGCAGCCCTTTGGGAATGTCTCTAGGCTTCCCGAACTGTGTTGGTATGCTTCTGTCACCCCTCCTTTCGGGTTCATCAGGTGTCCGAGCCTTGTTTCAGAATTCTTTCAATTCCTCCAGCTACATGTATTTGGTGGCTCTTTGGCGTAACTCATCCAATGTCGTGACCGACTGCATGCACAAGCTATCTGAAAACGGTCCCGACTTTAGTGCAGTCACCATATGGTGCATCGCCACTTTGGGACTTCGGTTTCGTATGTTCAAAGCTGTCTTGCCGAATCTGTCCATGAAGGCTCTCAAGGACTCAACTTTTCCTGACGAATATTCACTAGGGCGATCAAAGTGAGGTGGTGTGGTCGGCTGGTAGTGAATTGAGCTATAAATCTCATTGCGAGCGTGTCAAAACAGTCTATGGACTGAGCCGGTAGTCGGGTAAACCAACTCAAGGTTGCTCTTTTAAGGGAGGTGAGAAATATTTGACACCATAGCGCGTCTTCTGCTGTGTGCAGGCTAACTTGCGTCAATTACGCGTTCACATGTTCATCCGAGTCCGTGGTTCCATCGTATTTATCCAACGTTGGATTGTTCCAAGATCCCGACAAAGGAACTTCCTAAATGACTTCGAAAAAAGGGGTTCTTCGAGGAGCAGTGCCTAAAGCATTAGCTGAGGTCGGCCTGGTATTTTCTTGATATGAACTCCCGACCTCATGTGCATCCGTATCTGTGTTTTTTTCCGGGGGATGTCACCCACTACTTTCCGGATGTCCGATTTCTGAGCGAGCCTTTGTTTCATTCGGGCAATCTCCTTTCTCAATGCTTCCATCTCCTCCTCCCCCTTTCTCTTTATTCCCCTTATCTCTTCCTCGCTTTTCTTTTTCAACGTCTCCATCTCCTTTTGTATTTTCAAGATGAATGTCATAAGATCTGGGTGACTGGTTTCTTCCTGTGCATTCCTGTCATTGCCCGTCATGTTCCTCGTAGTTACCATGCAGATATTTCGTGGGGTTTTCTTTCGGCCCCACGGTGGGCGCCAAACTGTTCCTACAAATCTAGAATTCTGCAGAACACTTCTTCCAGTTGTAATTAGATATCAGGAGAGTAGGGAGTGAATAGTTACATCGAGTGTTGTGCCTCTCCCTCTATTTATACTACTGTGGATGGGCTCTGACTATTATGAGCCTACTTTTGAGTACAGTTGGAGGGCCAATTGCACCTTAATCATGTTTTGCGCTTAACTTGGTTTATTTTTGTCTAATCATGTGTTTGGTTGTTAACCTTGTCGGCTAATCGGCTTTTCGGCCATCCGGTAGTACACAAACGACTTACCGTACAAAACATAAATATAAATTAAAGTTTGACTAATTCAACATGTAGAACTAATGATTACAAGAATAAGTAAAAGAATTCATATAAAGTTGATAATGGTGATAGTGTAGTAAGGTTTAAATATTATTGTGTGAAATGTTTGAATGATAAAATATTGCATGTTACAATAAATAAGGAGCATCTTTTGTGTCATGAATTTCTTCGAATACAACATGCATGTGACATGATAAATCATTAGGTATGCCAAATGCGTGTCAAATGGAGTAGTTTTCTAATTCAACCATGGATGTTATAGCACAATATTTTACTTAAGCGTATGCGTATGAAATATGTATAGTTATGTAAAGACTTTATTGTATTTTTGTTCAACTAAATTCACACGGTCAACAATTGTGATAAGGTTAATGAATTTAAAGACAATTAATGGGTGAATGGATAAAAGACACATATATTTTGGTTGTTGATGGACATGTTGCAGAAGGAAATACACTATCCAATTGAAATTATTAGGCAAATATGTTTTACATAATCGGTAAAAAGTATGAAAGGCACATGCATAGCGTAATATTTATATTTTATAAAGAAAAAAGTTTGAAGAGTTAAAAAGATGTCTCAAGTGTCGATCTTCACGTTACAGGGTAAATGGTAATGATTAAGACAATAATAAGAAGGTGACAAAGGACATTTTGCCTATGAAAGTTGTTTGATATCTTTCAATGATTTAAGTTTGGTGTTTGCTTGTGAATCTAGGTGTTGCTAAAAATCTTTCATGGTATGCAAATAGGAGGAAATGTGATAAGGGTAGCCATACAAACTGACTCACCCCGTTTTGACACACTTCACATTCGATATGCTAAAAATGGATTAGGATCGTTGGCTTACATGAAACTTTTGTAGGCTAATACGTTTGACTCGTCTTGCATAGATGTGGCCTTGTGGAGTGACCCACACATATTTTTAAAAAATTGGAAAAAACAACCATCATTAGCAATCTTTTAATCCTTTTAAGTATCTCATAAAAAAAATTAGATGTTATATGTGTGAATATTAAATGTTTGGATATCGTAGATTTGTAAAAAGGTTTCACCCATACCATAGATTGAAAAAAAAACTTATAATACACACAAAAATGATGACATTTGCCTTACTTCATTAATTAGTTTTGAAATTTGTGAAAATGTCAAACACAATAGTGTTATTTTTTAAACAACAAAGAAGAAGAAGACAATTGTGATATTGTACGGTATTGTACGATATTGTATCCAATTATATGCAATTAATTTAATAATGATAGAATCTCATGATTAATATCCTACCTAATTAAATTGTAATTTGGGGAGAAAAACTCCCTATATATTTCTTATACATGATGTAACATACACACAAGAAAATAATAAACATCTCTTCTTCTTATCATTTTCTTATAGGTCTTCAAAAGGAATTCATAATCTTGATAAGCTCATGAAATGAGTATCCTAGAGAGAAGGGTCATATGTTTATACAATTACAGTGATTTCTATTTCATTTGTAATATGTTAACCCCAAGCACCTACACAACCTCACTACCTTTAAATTGCAAGGTACACAAGCATCTGCATAAACTACATGCATAAAATAAATTGTATATCATACCTGTGCCCCCTTCGTCAAACCCTAACCCTAGCCCTAGATTTTAAAGTTTCTTGGGAGTTTTCCATGGGCTCTCGTCCTTCAACAATTTAACATCAAAGTCAAAACTCAATAAGAAAAAAAAATTAAATTAATTACTGAATGGGAGTGGCTGAGAGAAAGTGAGCAGCACCTTGTATAGGTTGGGTGGAGCTTGAAGAAGCGAACCCCTATCAGATCAGAGAAAGCCATTGCGCGCTAGCCTAGATAGTTTTTCATATGGCTGTTATGTTAGTTGTAGCCTTCCCTCCTTCTCCCACTTCGGAAAGATTTCGCAGTCTTTTCTTTGGATGACCTGGTCGAGAGAGTACGATACATCGGTGTAAAAGATGGAGTGAGATCAGTTAGGTTGGTGATAGTAAGGCCTGGCCGGAAAGTGTTCTTGCCTCTACCATTGAAGGAAAGGTTGGTCAACAATGTGGAGAGTTTGCTTCTACACAGAAACAAACACTTTCGAAAACAAAGATTAAACCGAGAAGAAAAAAAGGGGAAAAAGTAAATAAAGTGCTTGGCTCAGTTTCCAGCTGAATGGATTGCTTAAAAATGATCGTTCTTAGACACTAATGTCCGGGAATATAATTGCTGTCAGTCTTGTAACTAACTCACAAGGATGCTATCATCCATATTCCATATCTGATCAGTAGCTAACTTCATTCTTCATCTTTGATGACTGATATGGGATTCTGATTACACTAATTTGGCCTTATTAAGGAAATAGTAATTATCAAATTATATACAATTATTGTATGCGATATTGTACGTACGATATTGTACCCAACTATATGCAATTAATTTAATAATGATAGAATCTCATGATTAATATCCTACCTATATATTTCTTATACTTAACATACACACAAGAGAATAATAAACATCTCTTCTCCTTACCACTTTTTTATCATTTTCTTATAGGTCTTCAAAAGGAATTCATAATCTTGATAAGCTCATGAAATGAGTATCGTAGATATTTAACATGTGTATTTAGAGAAGGGTCATATGTTTATACAATTACAGTGGTTTCTATTTTATTTGTAATATGTTAACTCCAAGCACCTACACAACCTCACTACCTAAGGTACACAACTAATTATCTGTCAGCATATGCATAAACTACATGAATAAAATAAATTGTATATCATACCTTCGTCCCCTTCAACAAACCCTAGCCCTAGATTTTAAAGTTTCTTGGGAGTTTTCCATGGGCTCTCGTCCTTCAACAATTTATCATCAAAGTCACAACTCAATAAGAAAAAAAAAATTAAATTAAGTACTGAATGGGTAACACTTACAGGGTGTCTTGTTGAGCGTCTATGTCGTTCACGCGAACATAACTGATTCTTGCAAATTTTCAATGGGTCTTTCATTCTGTAATCTTTCTTTAAAGAAACATATTTATGAAAAATAGACAAAAAAAAGAAGAAGATAACTACCATAACAAAATATGGTAGAATCTCCACCGAACGGTAAGAAGAAAATTTATAAAAATTTGAATGGCTAACTAACCCGAGGAGGCGTGAAGTAAAAGCGCAGGTTTTGGATCACCGTTCCTCTAATATGAAATGACAACACATGAGAAGAAGTCTTTCACACACTCCAATATGAAAATCTGTAAATGACGACGCTTTAATGCCATGAGTAAAAAAAGTATTTTTATCTTTTCATTTAAAGCAATTGGCCTTTTTTTTTCTTCACGATGGTATTGGACCACTATCCAAAGCCTCTCACATTTTTAATACAGCAATGCACATTTTTCTATGCTAATTTGACATAATAAACCTTGTCTAAAATAAAATTTCTTGTAACATGCAGCAAATCATTCTAATGTGACAACACAAGCTTAAAAAAACAAATATAATTTAGTTCTTCACTCCATTTGTCTTATAAATTACCATTTCAGAATTTGGATTAGGACAACATGCAACCAACCATCATTTCCATGGCTTATCAAGATTATGAATTCCTTTTGAAGACCAAATTAAAAACCTACTTCTTACTCCAAAACTTGATTTTTCAAAACTAATATTAAAATATTAAGTTTTCAATATATATAAAGAGAGAAAATTGAAAATATTATAAAAACAATAAATATAATTTGACCTTATTAAGAAAATAATAATTATCGTATTGTATGTAATTATTGTATACAATATTGTACACAATTATATACCATTAGATTGTAATTTGAGGAGAAAAACTTCCTGTACAAGTGATAGTGATGTAACATTAAACATGTCATCTAAAATCATATCATCAATCACCTAACAAGTATCTTATATGTAAATTTTAGAATAATTATTATTTAAAATAAATAAAGTATTATTCCCAATTTGATATTGTTATATTCCCTGAGATGTCTCCCTGAACATAGAAAACCATTTCTAGATGTAGTCATTCACCTAACTCTTATTCAATTATTATTCACCATATTTTGTATCTTATAAGAACCAAAGAACATTCACGAAATAATATTTGGAATGCAAATTTTACATTTTAAAGTATTTTTAAAATAATAAAAGAAACTCTATTTTGTTCAATTATTATCATGTCCAGACCTTCTTCTTCCCTTCTTTTATTCCTAATAATAACCATTAATATTTCTTTTGAGCACAAAATAAATAAAAAAAGTAATTACTGGCAACGTTAATGTTCTCATCAATGTAAAGAACATTATCCTCGCTATTTTTTTTTCTGTGCAGTCATCGCCCATAAATCTAAGCCATATTGTCTCTGTTACTCAAACATCTGCTCGTAATAATATTTATAATATCAACCTCCATTAAACATCAAATAAGCGCTTTAATTCGTAACTACAAAAGGAACACACTGAAGAACAATTAAACAGAAATAGAAACGGAATACGAACCAGAGTGTTCCAATATTTGGTTTGGATCATTTGAGATACCCAACTCGCGAAATGCCATTGCAGTTTCGAAATGAAAACGCACAACAATTTTAAAAATGGGGGATGTAGGCATCAGAAATGGGAAAAATTAAAAGCGATTTTAACAAAATAAGGCAAAATGAAAAAAATACTAAATAGGCCCTGAGCAGAAAGATGTAGCTTCAATTGAGAGATGAATATCAGAATATTGAACTTCGATTGAGAGATGAATATCGAAATATTTGGAGATGAAGACAAAAATGCCACTGTAGGAACGAAACTGTAAATATAAGCAATGTATAAAAACTGCGGAAAATGGGTAAAATTATGAAAATGTGTAAAATAATCTATACTCTCCTCTTTCTCCCTCTTCCGTCTCTAACAATTTTTTAAATTTTAATTTTAAAATATTGAAAAATTTTAAAAAAAATAATTTTTTGAACTTTTCAAAATTTTCAAAATTTGAATGGTTTGAAAGTTTTACGGTTTGAAAATTTGAAAAAAATTGAAAATTTAAAAAGTTTTGAAAATCTAAAATTTTGAAAAAAATAAAAAATGACAATGTAAATAATAATGAAATAAAATCAAATATTGATACAATGATAAAATAAGAATAATAATAATAATAATAACAATAATAATAACTAGCGGGGACACCGCTGTGTATCCACATTTTTTATTTTTATCATATATAAAACATGTGACACCATTAAACAATAAACCAAAAATTCATCCTCAATTTTTAAAGCGAGGCGTGAGAAGATGGCTAAAACACAACCTTATTGGAAAGGTTCGCCTCCTCATGAGACAATCCTAAACTCTCAAAATTTGTTAAATATATAGTATTATGATCAAATTGCAATGATAAAGTTGATTTGTAAATCCCCTAAATAAACACAATAACTCTATGCTCTCCGCTTTCTCTCTCTTCTATCTCTCCAATTTTTTTCAATTCCTGGATCACGTTGAAGTACATAATAAAAATAGTCTAACAATTTTTGAAATTTTAAATTTTGAAAATTAAAAAAAAAAAAAAATTTGAAAATTTACAATTTTTCGAAATTTGAAGTTTTTTTGAAAAGGCTTTAGGGTTTGAAATTTTGAAAAATTTAATTTTTTTGAAAAAATAGGAAATGACACCATACCCATAATAATGAAATAAAATCAAATATTGATATAAGGATAAAATAGGAAAAATACCAATCTTTACCTATACTCTTTCGTGGATGTAGAAGCGGATGCAACTTTTTTACGATGATGCAACACACACTGAATCCTGATTACACACCGCTCCTAACAATGTTTCTTCGCATTGGAACCTTGCACTTGGGGTAAGCATGACATTGGTAGGAACACGCACGAGAAATAATATCCTTGGATTTAGTGTCTTCCTCTTTCTACCTTCTTCTAACTGAGTTTCTCTTTGTTTGAAGATTCTGAATAAGTAAATCAGATTGAAAGTAACTTTTCCATAAAACTTGGGGAAAAGAAAATATATTTTAGTCACTGTTATGTATGATTTTATTTAAATCCATAAAATTGTTTCTAAAAAACGTCTGATGATAAAAGACTTTCATCACTTACCCTTTGCCTCCTCTCGTTGAATCCTTCTTATACTTCTTAAATCAATTTGAAAACTATTCTTACATACATTTTTCATAAAATATTTCAAATAAAAATTTTGTTCCCAATTTTTTTAACTAATATATTTAAAAAATTTGAAAATTTAAAATTTTTAAAAGTTTTGAAATTTTGAAAATGTAAAAAATCTTGAAAATTTGAAAATGTAAAATATTTTAACTTTTTTGGAGATTTAAAATTTTTTGGAAATTTAATTTTTTTTTTCAAAATTTGAAGTGTTTCACATGGTAAACCACTGCGTCTCAGTCTCAGACCCCGACTGATTCTACCATAGAGGCCAACGATAGACAATAACTCCCCCGAACATAGCTCACAACTTTCATCGTACTGTGCTCTCCAAAGAGCAACTCTTCTCAAAATCTCAAAATGTGCTGAGTTGGAATCCCATTCTAACTAAGGATTCTTGTGGTTTCGGAGGATCCAGCTACAGGAGAACCGGGAACGGAGAACTTCAGGCTTTAAGGTTTGAAAATTTTTAAAATTTAAAATATTTTAAAAAAATAGAAAATGACACAATGTCCATAATAATAAAATAAAATCAAATATTTATATAAAAATAAAATAGAATTTTTTTTTGAGAAAGTTAAAGTGAAAAAACCCCTTTATATATAATTACATGACATTTCAATTGTAAAAGGTTTACATATACATTTCAATTATATGTACCATTCCAATATGCCTGCTTTATTCTTCTTCTCAAGAACGAAATATAATAATCGATTAAAAATAATTTAAATTTCAAAATATTTATTTGCAAAAGACTTAAAGATAAAGGATCAAGGCAAAAAAAATCATATAATTTATTTACAAAAGGATTAAATTTAAAATTATTTGAGATAAATAAATTTTTAAAATGTTATTTCCTCGTGTTTTTGTTATATAAGAAACCTTTTACGATTTATGCTCAATAATTATGGTAACCAAAACAAAATCAAGTTAAGTTTTTATAGTATTAAATAGTTAGTTTTACCGTCTTTCCTTTTCATAAATTCTGATCTGAAGTCTACTTTATTGTAAAATACATTTTTTTAGATATCCGATAAGAATTTGTGATTTTTTATAATTAAAATAATTTTATAAGTTAATTATTAAAATTTTTAAAAATTACTAAAATGTGTGCTAATCAAATTTCAACTAATACTAACATAATTTTAGTTAAAATTTAATTATAACTATACTAATATGATATAACTTTGTGTTAATTTGATATAATTTCTTTAGTTATTTTAGGTGAAAAAGCATTTTAGTCTATATATACAATCAATTATTTATTTATATAGTACTCGAAACCAATCTAAATAGAAGCACACAAAGAGTAGAAGATAACCCATTAATCGCAATGCAAAACCAATAATGTTATTCTAAATGTCAATGTTTGAATAACATATACATCTAAATATAATCTTAAAGAAACCCTAATCAAATATAAAAATTTCAAGGATTAGCTATATTTTTAGCAATCTAAATATACAAATACTTTATTTTAATCCTAAAAGACTGTCTTCTTTTGCTTCCTTTTATTTATTATTTATTTTTTTTAAAAATAAAATCAACAAGGTAACAAAACAACGTAAAACTAAAACTGGGTTGTCTTTGGATGAAAATATTTATAGGATATATGATAGGTTAGTTATCATATTTATTTTATCATATCCTATCTCAAAGGTTCTTATAGGTTTATCTCTTAAGTAGATTTAGCAAAAAAGTATTTTTATTTAATAATATAATTATAATATATTAGTAAGAAATAAGATTTGATATAAATTAAAAACTTAGTAAAAAATATTAAGTATATATAATATGTTTCAATATCTAAACAAGCAAAATATCTTTGATATTTTAAGAAACAAAGAGTCTGTTATTCTGTTACATATTTCTTTTATAAAGGAATGAAAGATACTAATCAGAGTATGTGTGAATGAAGTTTAAGATTTTGCGCTCTCTCCAAATTCAACCTATTTTTCTATCATATTTCCTTCTTCATTGATGAAAAGCATATTTACAACTTTTCTTGCCCCAAATATTGCCATTGTTACACATACTTACATGCATCGTCAGATCTTGATATCAAGTTCAGTGAATTACAGGTATTTCTCTTATAATGTTTTTCTTGCTATTTCATCCATATGGAATAATAATGAAGTTCTCAATAACTTTTTTAGTTTTTGGGTCGTTGTTTTATTCACTCTTTGTTTGTAATAATTCAATTTCATGCAATTCTGGTTTTAATTTGCCCTTTGCATTATCTGTGTTTTTTATTCTTTTAATTAAAAAAATAATATTTTATTTTATTCTTTTAATTAATACAGTGTAACTTTTTTTTATTTAAAAAGCTCACTCAAAATAATTTAGTCTGCATAATTATTATAGAAAATTTAATTTTGTAAGTATTGGTGTAGAAAATACTATTGTCTATGAAATTTTATAATATGTAAATTTTATTGAATCATGATTTTTATTTTTTTATAAATTTATTTTATTAAAACAAAGTTTGAAAGAAGTAGATCGGTCAACAAACAAAAACAAACTCTCCTAAAAAGAAGACAAAATAAAACATGGATTTTCTTAATTTTTAGTATATCTTTAAAATATATTCAAATTTAATATCTTTAAAATATATTCAATATTGTTTTTTGTACACCAAACAAATTTGTTCCTATTTTATCCCGATGGTAGTTACTTTAATTCTTTATTTAATAATATGATTTTAATATATTAGTGAGAAATAAGATTTGATATAAATTAAAAAATATAAATTAAAAAACTTTGTAAAAAATATTAAGTATATATAATATTTTTCAATATCTAAAAAAAATAAATATCATATTATAAGCTACAAACTTCTGTTACAAATTCCTTTTATAAAGGAATGAGTTTATGTGTGAATGATTTTATCTCTTCTTAAAATTGAAAGAAGTTTAAAGATTTTACTCTTTATAAATTCTTTTTTTCAGTTATTTCTTGAAAAAGTTCACAACTTTCTAGGTGGCAGAACAAGAGTAAAAAATTTTAACTTTTTTTTCAAATCTACATCTTTGTTGAGTCTACAAGGTTAGCCCTTTGTATTTTTGCTATATTTATAAATTTTTTAATGTTTATAATACATATGTTTTTATATATGTCACTTAAAATTTTATATCAACATATTCATATCACATGCATAGAGATTTCAACTTCAAACTTGATGCTTCACATTTTATCTTTGGTGTTACCATTTTTGACATTTCTATGGTGTTAACATGCAGTAAACTCCTCCACAAGCTTCTATTGAATATTTGAGTTTGAAGCTTGGACAAAGATGGATGTGAAAAACTCTTTGCCGATTGCTACAAGTGAACTTGTTGCTTATGATGAAGACGGCCATCTTAAAAGGAGTGGTAAGAGTTCATAGCACCATCACCACCCCCTTTTCATTTGCATGAACTTGAATCATGAATCATGGATTTTGATCCTGCCATCAATTTTGACAGGAACCTTATGGAGTGCTGTGGCTCACATCATAACTGCTGTTATTGGATCTGGTGTTCTATCTCTTGCATGGAGCACTGCCCAGTTGGGATGGATTGGAGGGCCAGTTGCATTGCTTTGTTTTGCAATCATCACCTATGTTTCTTCATCCCTCCTTTCTGATTGTTATAGAAACCCTGATCCTGTCACTGGGAAAAGAAACCACTCATACATGGATGCTGTTAGAATCAATCTTGGTAGTGAACTCTCTTTTATTATCTTATGAAATCACTGTTTTTAGGCTATTTATCATTTTCACTATAACTTACCATCATTGCATTTTTGTATTGCTTCAGGTAAAAGAAGGACATGGTTTGCTGGTTTCCTTCAAATTTTGACCTTGTATGGGACTAGTTGTGCTTATGTACTTACTACAGCAAACTGTTTAAGGTACTTCTCTTATTAAATGAGGAAATCACTCCTTATACTACAGAGAATGTGCTAATTTTTAGTTTTTGATAAGTCATTTAAACACTTTTCCTAAGCATTTCATCATCTATCTTGTAATATCCAAGTGGCTGTCATAATGAAACTTGTTTATTCTACTATGCAGGGCAATTCTGAAAGCAAATTGTTATCACAAGGAAGGGCATCAAGCTCCTTGTACTTACGGGGGTGACATTTATATGGTGATGTTTGGAGCTGTTCAAGTTGTAATGTCATTCATACCAGACCTCCATAACATGTTATGGGTCTCGGTTTTGGCTGCAATCATGTCCTTTACATACTCTTTCATTGGACTAGGACTTGGTATGGCAAAAGTTATAGGTAATTTCTCTTCCATGCATTTATTCTTGGTTTAACATTTAGCTTATTTTTCAATTTCAAGCTTTCTGATGATTAAAGCAGCAAGATGAAGAAAGAAAGTAATATTATTCCAAAACTCTTGTCAAGTTGCAACATTGTTCAAAGTCTATATCGTTTGTATCATATGTTTTAGTATCACATATCTGTGCTAAACGGTTGCCACGAATTACATGTCCTATTTTTGGTATATTTGTTTTTTTGTATAATTTCTTCAGAAAAATTGTGGTTGCAAAACATGGAAAAACTATTATGATATTAAACAAAGATCATAAGGAGAAAATTTTGTACTTGCAGGAAATGGAAGATTTATGGGGAGCATAACAGGAATACCTGCTACTAACACTGCTAACAAGATGTGGTTAGTCTTCCAAGCACTTGGTGACATTGCTTTTGCTTATCCATATGCCTTGCTCCTTCTTGAGATACAGGTAACTTAATATTTTCATCTTCACATTCGATTATAATGCAGAAAATAAACAAATTTTGTATCTAAAACATTGATTTTTTTGAACAAAGGACACCCTGAAGTCTAGTCCACCAGAAAATCAAACCATGAAAAAGGCTTCCATGGTTGCAATCATCGTGACAACATTCTTCTACCTATCTTGTGGATGCTTTGGATATGGAGCTTTTGGAAATGATACACCAGGGAACATCTTGACAGGGTTTGGGTTTTATGAGCCTTATTGGCTTGTTGCCTTCGCTAATGCTTGCATTATTCTTCATTTGGTGGGAGGATATCAGGTACTACTACTGTAACATACCATTCTTGATTTTCCTTTACACTAACTCCATGCTTTATCACTTATGGCAAGAGGTTTTTGGATATTTGGTTAATGTAAATGAAACATCATTGTCCATCCAATGACTACAATTGTAAGAGGCAGTAAAATGGCAACATGAATAGTAAATCAGTATAAGCTGTGTGACAACAACTCTTCTTTGGCAGAGAAGTGCTACAAGTTGTCAACACTAGTCTTGTTTTCTTTACAACTGATAAAGATCTAAGCAAGAAAACCAAGCAAATATATTATAATAAAGTAACTTAGCTATATGGAGCATACAATGCTCAAAGCCATTTCATGGAACACCAGTTGGCACTTGCACATACAACTCTTCGATTCACAATCTCTCATTTCATCACTTTATATAAGAATATCTAAGAATGTTTCTTTTCTTAGAATTTATTTATTTACTTTCCTTATGGGTTATCTATCATGTCTTTTCACAGCAAATTATTTCAGGACAGAGGAAAAACTTGTAAAGAAAATGTTTTAGTGACATCAATATTTTTCAAACATAAACTTGTCTACTACTTGAAAATACTCTATTAAGTGAAATTGTTCAACTAGTAGGAAACATGCTGAAGTTACCTTTGAATGTATTCTTTTACTGCCTTTACATGTTACCTAACCATAGAAATTTTATGATCTTTCAGATGTACAGTCAACCAATATATAATGCTGCTGATAGATGGTGCTCAAGAAAATTCCAAGATAGTCATTTTGCAAACAAGACTTATATAGTAAAATTGCCATTAATCCCTGGTTATGAGCTGAACCTTTTCAGGTTGTGTTTTAGAACAGTTTATGTGATTTCAACCACTGGGATTGCTATTTTGTTTCCTTACTTCAACCAAGTTCTGGGAGTTTTGGGAGCCATAAACTTCTGGCCATTGGCTATATATTTTCCAGTGGAAATCTACTTGCAACAGAGGCAAATTGGAGCTTGGACCAAACAATGGATTCTTCTTAGAATGTTCAGCTTTGTTTGCTTTCTTGTGACAGTTATGGGTCTAGTGGGATCAATTCAAGGAATCATTAGTCAGAAACTTTAGAAAGGACTCAATTTGCTTTAGTTTTTATTGATTGATTGTAAATATTTCATGTGATTCAATTAATGAATATTTTATTTCTTCATTAGAATAAGTATTTCCAAACTTATCAACTATGCTTCTTAAAAAAAAGTGTAAATGTGTATAAATCAAATTGACCAATTTCAATAACATTGTATTCCAACAAGAACTGTCATGACCAATTATATTTTGATCTTGACTGTCCATAATAATAAGAAGTTATATAATTTAAATTAATACGAAAATATTATTATCTATACTTATATATAATTTTTTTTTCATTTTTTGTTGTAAACAAATTTGATATTATTTTTATTCTTATATTAATATTTCATTTTGATTATTTTTCCATTTTGTAATTACTTAAATTTAAAATTAAAAGAAAGAGTTAATATTAAATTTGAAAGAAAGAAAGAAAGAAAGAAATGGCACGCATGGCGATCCTGAAATGGAGAGAGAAAGATAGGGTTAAGGAGGGACTGCGGAGGTGTAAGAGGGAAGAACCTCGGAGCAGAGCGACAAAGTATAAGGAAGCTTCTCCGGCAAAGAAATCATGGGTTGAAAACTCCTCTACGTTTTTCTTTTCAAACTTTCCAGACAATCATCGGGAGTATGATATGTTTAGGGTATTCCAAAAATGGGCTAGAGTGAAAGAAGTCTTCATCTCAAGGCGTTTAAATAGGTGGGGAAGAAGGTTTGAATTTGTGCAACTTTTTCCTGTCTCAAATGAGGGTAGATTGGAGAAGCATGAAAGGCTAAATGCTTTTAGAACTGAAAATTCTCGAGGGGTCAGTCCACGGGGTAAGCAGAAAGAGAAGGAGGTCTGGCGTGAAAATACTAGGAGAACATATTGAAGGGGCAATATCTCGAAACCTAAACAGTCAAACACTCCGTCATGGCTAGTCCTTAGTGCAGTTGGGAGGATATCTTCCGAAGTCTCCCTCGTTACCTTGAGGGAAGAGTTTGTTAAAGGGGGTATGAGCAGGGTTAAACTGGGATTTATGGGAGATAATCTTGTGCTCCTAACACCTAATGAAGGAGAACGGTTGGAAGAAACCATTAAGCTTAACAATGAATGGTTTGGTTCTCTGTTTGAATCTATTGAACCATGGACCGAATCATATACAGCAGGCCATAAAATTGTTTGTGTTAGGTGCTATGGATTACCGCTAACTCTGTGGAACAAATACTGTTTTTCGAAAGTGGTTGGAGAAGTAGCGTCATTGGTAGAAGTTGATGAATCAACCCTGTCGTGGGAAAATCTGGAGTACGCCTGTCTGCAGGTTAGATTGCTTAAATCTTGCAAAGCGGAAATGAGGAAGGGTTTTAGGATAAATGGGCATGTCTATAATATTACCATCGTCGAAGAGGTTCTCAACCAAGAGAGAAGAGAATGCCTGATGAACATATATTTATTCACACACAATAGCCTTAATCATAGATTATTGGACTATAATAATAAATAAATCCATTGTTTTAATTAATATTCATATAATTGGGTTTATTTGGGCCTTAACTATTATCTTTGGTAATTTTGTGTTTTTAGGGTAAATTATCTGAAGCATGTGAATGAGCCAAACATGCAAAAGTCCAAGTTGCTTCTTTGAATCAAAACAAAAAACAAATTTTGAGGAGAAGAAAGAGAAAATAAAAGCTACAAGATTCCAGAAACAGAATTGGAAGCAAATCTTCTGCAAAATAAAAAACAAGATCATCACCAAAGTTTTGTCATGTCGTATGAAGAAAGTCCTAGCTATGGTCATAGATGAGTGCTAGTCAGCCTTCCTAAGCGACAGAGGACTTATGGACAGTGTTGTTATGGCAAACGAAATTCTAGAGGAGATTAGGAGGAAGACAAAGAGTCGGGTATGTTTCAAGGTGGATTTTGAGAAGACGTATGATTCAGTAAGGTGGAGTTTTTTGCTTGATATGCTGCGGAGGTTGGGTTTTCATGATAAATGGATATTATGGGTTAAAGGGTGCCTGGTATCGTCATATGTATCTGTACTGGTCAAGGAAAGCCCCACTGAGGAATTCAAACCCTCTAGGGGGTTGAGACAGGGTGACCCCTTGGCCCCTTTTCTGTTTTTAGTGGTTGCTGAAGGTCTTGCAGGGATGGTGAGACAAGCTCTGAGGACGGATGTACTTAGGGGTGTAAAGGTGGGAATGAATAGTTTTGAGTGTTGTCTCTTACAGTTTGCAGATGACACGCTTTTCATGTGTGAGGACTCTTTTGATAACATCTTTGCAATCAAGGCCATACTCCGGCGTTTTGAACTTGCCTCAGGTTTGAAAGTCAACTTTCATAAATCAAAGTTGGCAGGAATTAGTGTGGATAGTTATGCCATGAGTATTTATGCGAAGACATTAAATTTAATATCATGAGCCTTCCCTTCCAATATCTGGGGGTACAAGTGGGAGGAAACCCGAGGAAGAAATAGTTTTGGGAGCCGGTAATAAGGAAAATTGAAGCTAGACTTAGTTCATGGAAAGGGAGATTCCTCTCCATGACGGGTCAGATTTGTCTGCTAAAATCAGTGTTCACTGCCATACCCTTGTTCTACCTTTCTATCTTCAAAGCCCCTGTAACAGTGTGCAACAGAATTAGGAGTATTCAAAGAAAATTTCTTTGGGAGTGGGGAAGACAAAATAAATCGATTTCTTGGGTTAGTTGGGACAAAGTGTGTAAGCCCCTACAGGAAGGAGGTTTGGGAGTAAAGGAGATTATGAGTTTTAACTAAGCTCTTTTGGTTAAATGGAAATGGCGGCTTATGAATGGAGAGGGAGGAAAATGGAAAGAAGTTATTGTATCTAAATATGGTATAACACTAGACACAAGTCGGGTTAAGTTGAAGTACTAATCATGGTGGTGGAGGGATCTAGCTAAGATATGTGGCGATGGGAATGAAGAAGGATGGTTCCAAAAGGCTTTTGAGTGGAAAGTAGGCAACGAGATCATAGTGCGGTTCTGGGAGGACGTGTGGTTACAAACCATTACTCTAAAAACATTGTACCCCAGACTCTACTCTTTGTCTTGCGATAAAGGTAAGACGGTGGGGGAGGTAGGAAGATGGGAAGAGGATAGATGGCGGTGGGGTTTGAATTGGAGAAGGGATATGTTTGAATGGGAGTCTAATTTGGAGTCAGAGCTGCTACCAATACTGAGTATGACTATGTGCAAGGAAGCCCAGGACCATCTTATTTGGAGAGGGGACCCAAAAGGTATGTTTACGGTTAAATCAACATATTCTATTATGACCAACCATGTTGATACAAGGGGATGTGTGTTTAGTAGTTTATGGCAAGCAAAAGCCAAGCCTAAAGTACTTACCACCGCTTGGAGAATCCTTCTGGACAAAGTTTCAACTAGAGCTAATATCATAAGAAGGGGAGTGATTGTGAATTCAACTATGTGTCAGTTATGTAATCTAGCTGAAGAAACTTCTCTACATCTCTTCATTGATTGTGTATTCGCACAACGTGTCTGGTCAAGATGCTACCGTTGGATTGGTGTTTTGGGGGCCCAAAACAAGGGTATTCAGAATCACATGATGAACTTCTCACTACAAGGAAATCTTAATTTAGCTGCAAACAAATGTTGAAGGCCATAAGTGGACACTAAATAGTGTCCATTAAACCTTCATTATTAAAATAAATTAAATAAGGTGTGAGGAAAGCGTGAGTTATTCTCACGTAAACTTTAAAAAATAATAATAATAATAATAATAATGGTTGCGTTGCTGAAATGACAGCTACTAAAATTATAAAAATAATTAAAATTTAAATATTTGAAGGTTAAGCCCACACTAAAAGTTTTAAAATTAAATTTAAATAATATGAAGGTTAAGCCCAAGCAAATTACACACAAATAATTAATTTTTATTTTTGCTTTACTTTAATCCCTTCTTTTATTTTTCTTCTTTCATTTTTCAATTTTGAAACAATTCTCTCCACGCAATACTCACTTCACTCCACTTTTCCTCAGCATCAACAACATTCTCACATCTTCCCTCCATTCGAATCTCTTTCTCTCTGTTGAGCATTCAAGCATTGCGACCGGAGTACGACCGTGTTCTTGATTGTGTCCTAACACCGTAAGTTTCACATTTTCTTTCGTTTTCAATCCATCTCGACCTCTACAGTAGCTAATTCGTGTTTCGCTATCAGTGAAAGAAGGAGGCTCAAGGCTCTTTGTGGCGGATTGGGATTGCGGAGGAACAAGCCTCGCGGCCACGCTTTCGGCGTTGGCGAACCCTCGTTTTTGCTGCCGCAACAGAGTTGTGCCTCTTGCTGCCTTGCGAGGAAACGTTCCAATCTCGCGACGTTTGTGCCTGGAGCTTTTCTCGACAAGTCTTGTTTCCGCCTATCTAACAGTAAACTCCATCGTTCTACTGTGAGTATTCTCGCTTCTATCTGATAATCTTGATTTTTTTCTTTTAGTTTTTTTCCTTTTTTTTGTGGTGTTTGTTGGTAATATAAGAACTGAGCCGTTTATATCTCTGGCCTTTAAGATTTTTAAAACTCTACTTATTATCTAAATAAAAATTAAACTAGAGAAGTGTCTCTTGTATCCGATATTGGGCGTAGTTTATGTTTGTGTTGATGGATTTTCTTCTGTCAAGCAGGTCCAGATGAGCCACATGCAGCAAGTACAACCTGGCCCGATGGTATTGCTGAGAAACAAGATTCAAGTGTATATGATAATGAACTAGAGCGGATAGAGAGGTTTCTGAGTTCTGAACTTCCATCTCACCCTAAGTTGCATCGTGGTCAACTGAAGAATGGATTACGTTATCTGATTTTGCCAAATAAAGTTCCACCAAAAATGCACATTTAATCATTTTTATGAATTCCTTTTAAAACATTGATATAGTTTTTTAATATAACCGATACAGTCAAATATGATATAGTTTTATGTATTCTCTGTTAAACATTGTTGTTTTGCACTTGTTGTCAACTGCTTAGTATCAATTTATTCAATTTTAGGTGATACAACAAAAATTTCTTCCAGGTGATAGCTTACATAAAGAAAAGAGTAGTATCATAATTCATGTGGTATGTGAGTGACTCACCGTATTTAGCGATGGTGTGGACAACGTAAGGCAATACACGAGGTGCAATGTCATTAGAGTGAGGAGCCATGAGTTTGGATTTGGCTTCCTTAATCATTTTAATCATATCTCTAATGTCTCCAACCAAGGGACAGTAGGAATTCCCTTGGATACCCTGTTCCTTGAGACGCCTCTCTATCCTCTTAGGTCTCAACCACATCCAGTTGAGTGCATTCCAAAACCACCATATCAGCACCGTAGCAATCAAAGTAACGATACCACATGTTAGTCTACCTTGGCTTATTCGTTTAAAGAAGTCGAATGTAAATCTTGAGTTTGATTGGCTCTGTTATAATATCTAGCCTTGTATAAGATATGCAATCATGCTTAGAACTAGAATGGTTCATTTGACTGAGTTTGTTTTCTGTGTGTTATAAGGTTAAACAATTTATCCTCAATGTAAATCTCCAATTTCATCTTATTTCCCCTAATTTGCTCAAATTTCTATATGCCTGTTATGGAAACCTTCTCCTTTTAACTGGAAAGCATACTACTGCTTTGAAGTTTGAAGCTTATGAATGCATTTGCAATGTACCCTACCACTTGATTATTACCACATCTGGATTTGATATAGTTAGTTTTTTTACGATGTGATGGTGATGTACATGACTCAAATCCTAGAAATCCACATGTGTGGTCCGAGCTGCATATGTTTACCCTCTCCAAACTCCATTTGGTGGGAGCTTCATGCAATGAGCCACCCTTCTAAAGTTTTCTAATTTGTGTATCATTCTTTTGGTTTGTTAAAGTGATGCTTCTTGTCAGGGTTTTGGCTTGTTATCAGGGATGCTTGTTAGATTAAGAATTGACAACACAACTGGTGGATTTTTTAATTTGTAGGGAGATGGGATCATGAGAGCTTTACCCCTTCTTAAATATGTGTTTCCCTACCAACCTAGCCATTGGTTATAGTCTAATAATAGGCACATGACCAATAGGGAAGATGGTCCATTGATGCCTGAGAAGATAGATCATGGTTGAGACAGTAGCTGGTGAATGGTTCTATAAATATGATATTACTGTTGTAGTCTAATTCCCCTCTGATGAGTATTGTCTGAATTCCTATTTAAATCTAATGAGATCCTACTACTTGTTGATTATATACTCCAATTCTCTATTATCTTTGTACCTTTATTTCTATTAGCTGAGTAGATGAGTCTGTATGAGTTCTGTAGTTATAATCTAACACCTATTTGGCTTTATTGCACAGTTTTGAGTGATCCAATAAAAAGGATAGAATATGACATAAATGGGATGCGATACGAATATGATTACAATATGACATAAATGTTTGTTTTCTTAAAGCAGAAATTGTGTTTTGAAAGAATGTTTTATTTACAAAGAATAACTCTTTCATCTTTTTATGTAGGATTATCTTAATCGTTACATGGGCTTATCTTGACTTGCAATGGCCTTGGCATAAAGCATTCGATATGGTAAACAAAGCCAACATCACAGATAGCCTTCCAGTGCATCTGGGACAATTTTTTTCAAGTACCTGGCACTGCATGCCATGCGTAGAGAACCAGCCGTTGGGTGTATAACTTTCTATAATAAAAATATTTATTATAGAACAAAGTTTCTTAAATGTATTAAAATGATAGTTTTTTCATTGCATATGTTTTGATAAAACATAACTAGTAAGCAGCGCAAATGGAAGGCATTTCAATAAAGCCTAAACCTAAGAAGAAGAATAATGAAATCACTAAGATAACCAAGCTAACTAATTAATGCCCATCTTCCGGTGCTTAAACACTTTTTATTCATCAATATAATAATTTATTCATTACTTTTGTTTTTTTAGTTTTTAACTTATCAATTCATTGATTTTTTTTAATGCTATTGCAAAAAAAAAAAAAAAAATTAAAATTTAATATTTAAAATCCAAACTTTTATTTAAAAGTGAAGTTCAATAGCTGCCAAAAATAGTGCATACAAAAAAAAATTGTGTCCACATATCCAAGGTTAAGCCCATTCTAATTTCATTTTCACTTTACCAAGGTTAGGCCCTCGCTTTATTCTAATTTTATTATCCCACTATCCAAGGCTAAGTCCACGCTTTATTTTTAATTTTATTCTCCCCTTATCCAAGGCTAAGTCCACGCTAATTTTATTGTCCCCTAGCTAAGCCTAAGTCCTCACTTTCTGTCCAAGGCTAAGCCCCCGCTTAAGTTAACATTTGTAATTTTTTGTGTTGGCAACTTGTAGGCAAAACTCACGCAAGCCAACTTATTGCGATGCCACGCACCCGACAATTTTTTTTGCGACAAGGATATTAGCTTCAAAGTTGTGTGAAAGCAAAGCCCACGTTAATTGCATCTTTGCGTGGGCTTTTTGTGATTAGTGTCCGCCTTTGGCCCTTTCTAATAAAAGTTTTTTTTTTGTAGTGTCTACTTAATTCACCTCTCTAATAAACAAAATCAGGTGTGGCTTGGCTTGTGGGCGACAATTGTTAGTTGTATCTGGGATCAGAGAAACTTGGTAGTTTTTAAGGAAGGGATCCCTGATGATGATGATGAGATTTTTCAGAACGCTCAACTACAGTCATGGTTATGGTTAAAACACAAGGTAGCTGGTTACTCCTATGCTTTCTCTGACTGACTTTTGAACCCTAACCATTGCCTTCTAGAAGTGGTTTGAGTGTGCTGATTCCTGGGCAGTGAATGTATCCTCTCACGGAGTACTTGGAAATGGTCTGGCTATTTGATGTGGTTTCTGTCAAGGGAGTTACTGTAGAAGTAGAGATGAGAATATTAGGGAAGTAGGCTTGATGTTAGCTGAAGTTGTACGCTGACATTTAAATTCTAGATGAAAAACTGCAGTAGTGTGTTATGCAGTTGGAAACAGATTGTGAGGAGAGGTTAGCAGGGTGTTAGGAAATAAGTATAAGGTTGTTGGAGAAAGGTGAAAAGTGGAGATGGTACAAGGTTTTGGAGCTAGTAAGAGGGGCTGTAATGGTAGACGATCAATGTGTCATTCTTGGCTGCTGAATTAGTGTGGAGCAGGGGCTTCTTCCATAGAGTTTTTTTAATCAGAGCAAGCATTACCCACATAAGCATTCCCAAGTGCTAAAACCTGGTAAACTTTATAAGTACTGATTGTTGCATAGTGCTTCTGAAAGCCAGACAGTTTGGCAATCTCAATAGGCCGATGCATCCAGCTTTTCTGGTTTTTTGCTGGTTTTTTTATTGGTTTTTCTGCTGGTTTTAGTACTGTTTTCCTGTTTATGCTTCCCTTAGACTGGTTTTGGTTCTAATAGGTTTTATATATCCTGGAAATTGCTTAAGGGAGGTTAGTTTAGTTTGTTGTTAAACACATGAGGTTGTAACCCTCTAGTTTTTGTATACGGATTGGGATACCCCTGAAGTATCCCTGGAATTTATTTTATTCATTGCTGAGAAAAAAAATTAAATTTGAAATAAATGAGAAAAAAAGACTGAAACGGAAAAAATAACAAAAAGAAAAAAAAACCTAAAAAAGAAATGTAAATAACAAAAACTTAGTTTGTTTTTTCATTCTTATTAATCTAGAGGTATAAATTCTGATTGTTTAATTGTTAATGCTTCTTATTTTAATTTTTTTTACTTTGTTTTTTATTTTTGTACAAGTGGGGTGGTAAAGAAAGAAGATGTTATTGTTGTGGAAAAAAAGAAAAAGATTATTATTATTATTTTTTAATTTGTCATTGTAATTTCTCTTCTTATTCTTTTTATTTTATTTTCATTATTATTATTATTATTATTATTTTATATTAGTAAAAAATCAAGTCTTGAGATAATAAAATAGATGTTTTAATATAATTATATTTATTGTATTATAAATTTAAATTTATTTAATATAATTTAAATATTAAAATATTTATAGAAGTATATTTATAAATACTAAAAATTCAGAAAGGTTACTTTCAATATTATAAGTTGTTAATATTATAGTGGAAACAATTGTCTTTAACTTTATATATTTATAATTAATTATTTCTATTCAATGAAAAGAGATAGTATGTTGATATTTTGACACAGATTAAAAAATATATTTTATTATTGTTATCTTTGTTTGAATTTGGAAAGAAATAAATTATTTCTGTTATATATCTATATAAGTCTGTAACACCATTTTAGTGGATACAATTAATTATTGATTTTACTTGTATTAATGTAATTTATTTTTTATAAAATTAGTAAATTTAAAATTTAATTTTATTAGTATTAATGGTCAAATTACATACTTTTTTTTTCTTAAAAATTTAGAGAATTTAGATCCAATAAAGTACTTAGAAATAATCTAAATAAAGATAAACTAATATTTAAAATAAAATAAAATATTATTGTTCGTATAAATTTTTCTTTGTAATTGATTTTAAGAATGATATTATAGTTTTGTTTTAAAAACTGCATAAGATCCTGCAAAACAAAATTATATAAATAAACTGTTTCTCCTAATGAAAATCTATAGCTCAGCAAACAACTCCTTCCTTTCCTTCTTTTTGTTTTTTCTTCTTCCACTTTCATTATATCTTTTTGTTACTTTTTTATTTATTTCACATTCTAATTCAAATTTTTTTATGAAAATAAATACACAATTCATTTTATTTTTTTTAATCTTGATAAGAATACACAAGTAAGAAAATAAGTTTGTAATTTTTTAAAATGAAAATAATAATTTGTAGTTTTTTAAAATGAAAATAATAAATAAAATTTGTAATTTTTTAAAATTTAAAAAAATTATAAATAATATGACTTGAATATATTAGTGAGAAATAAGATTTGATATAAATTAAAAACGTAGTAAAAAATATTAAGTATATATAATATGTTTCAATATCTAAACAACCAAAATATTTTTGATATTTTAAGATAAGTCAAGTGAATATAAGTAACAAAGAGTCTGTTATTCTGTTACATATTTCTTTTATAAAGGAATGAAAGTTTAAGATTTTGCTCTTTCTCCAAATTCAACCTATTTTTCTACCAGGCAGACTTATTTCTTGATTGATGAAAAACATATTTACAACTTTTCTCGCACCAAATATTGCCATTGTTACACATACTTACATGCATCGTCAGACCTTGATATCTAGTTCAGTGAATTACAGGTATTTCTCTTATAATGTTATTTTTGGGTCGTTTTTAATTCACTCTTTGTTTGTAATAATTCAATTTCATGCAATTCTGGTTTTAATTTGCCCTTTGCATTATCTGTGTTTTTATTCTTTTAATTAAAAAAAAGAATATTTTATTTTATTCTTTTAATTAATACGTGTAACTTTTTTTTATTTAAAAAGCTCACTCAAAATAATTTAATCTGCATAATTATTATAGAAAATTTAATTTTTTAAGTATTGGTGTAGAAAATACTATTGTCTATGAAATTTTATAATATGTAAATTTTATTGAATCATGATTTTTATTTTTTATAAATTTATTTTATTAAAACAAAGTTTGAAAGAAGTAGATTGGTCAACAAACAAAAACATAAAACAAAATAAAACTTGGATTTTTTAATTTTTAGTATATCTTTAAAATATATTCAAATTTAATATCTTTAAAATATATTCAAATTTAATATCTTTAAAATATATTCAATATTGTTTTTTTTAACAAAAATTTGTTCCTATTTTATCCTGATGGGTAGTTACTTTAATTCTTTTAATTCTTTATTTAATAATATGATTTTAATATATTAGTGAGAAATAAGATTTGATATAAATTAAAAAACTTAGTAAAAAATATATATCATATTATAAGCAACAAGCTTGTGTTACAAATTCTGTTACAAATTCCTTTTATAAATGAATGAATCATTGATTTTGATCCTGTCATCAATTTTTACAGGAACCTTATGGAGTGCTGTGGCTCACATCATAACTGCTGTTATTGGATCTGGTGTTCTATCTCTTGCATGGAGCACTGCCCAGTTGGGATGGATTGGAGGGCCAGTTGCATTGCTTTGCTTTGCAATCATCACGTATGTTTCTTCATCCCTCCTTTCTGATTGTTATAGAAACCCTGATCCTGTCACTGGGAAAAGAAACCACTCATACAGGGATGCTGTTAGAGTCAATCTTGGTAGTGAACTCTCTTTTATTATCTTATGAAATCACTGTTTTTAGGCCATTTATCATTTTCATTATAACTTACCATCATTGCATTTTTGTATTGCTTCAGGTAAAAGAAGGACATGGTTTGCTGGTTTCCTTCAAATTTTGACCTTGTATGGGACTAGTTGTGCTTATGTACTTACTACAGCAAACTGTTTAAGGTACTTCTCTTATTAAATGAGGAAATCACTCCTTATACTACAGAGAATGTGCTAATTTTTAGTTTTTGATAAGTCATTTAAACACTTTTCCTAAGCATTTCATCATCTATCTTGTAATATCCAAGTGCAAGTCATAATGAAACTTGTTTATTCTACTATGCAGGGCAATTCTGAAAGCAAATTGTTATCACAAGGAAGGGCATCAAGCTCCTTGTACTTACGGGGGTGACATTTATATGGTGATGTTTGGAGCTGTTCAAGTTGTAATGTCATTCATACCAGACCTCCATAACATGTTATGGGTCTCAGTTTTCGCTGCAATCATGTCCTTTACATACTCTTTCATTGGACTAGGACTTGGTATGGCAAAAGTTATAGGTAATTTCTCTTCCATGCATTTATTCTTAACATTTAGCTTATTTTTCAATTTCAAGCTTTCTGATGATTAAAGCAGCAAGATGAAGAAATAAAAGTAATATTATTCCAAAACTCTTGTCAAGTTGTAACATTGTTCAAAGTCTATATCGTTTGTATCATATGTTTTAGTATCATATATCTGTGCTAAACGGTTGCCACGAATTACATGTCCTATTTTTGGTATATTTGTTTTTTTGTATAATTTTTTCAGAAAAATTGTGGTTGCAACACATGGCAAAACTATTATGATATTAAACAAAGATCATAAGGAGAAAATTTTGTACTTGCAGGAAATGGAAGATTTATGGGGAGCATAACAGGAATACCTGCTACTAACACTGCTAACAAGATGTGTTAGTCTTCCAAGCACTTGGTGACATTGCTTTTGCTTATCCATATGCCTTGCTCCTTCTTGAGATACAGGTAACTTAATATTTTCATCTTCACATTCGATTATAATGCAGAAAATAAACAAATTTTGTATCTAAAACATTGATTTTTTTGAACAAAGGACACCCTGAAGTCTAGTCCACCAGAAAATCAAACCATGAAAAAGGCTTCCATGGTTGCAATCATCGTGACAACATTCTTCTACCTATCTTGTGGATGCTTTGAATATGGAGCTTTTGGAAATGATACACTAGGGAACATCTTGACAGGGTTTGGATTTTATGAGCCTTATTGGCTTGTTGTTTTTGCTAATGCTTGTAAATGAAGAATAATGCAAGCATTAGCAAAGGCAACAAGCCAATAAGGCTCATAAAACCCAAACCCTGTCAAGATGTTCCCTGGTGTATCATTTCCAAAAGCTCCATATCCAAAGCATCCACAAGATAGGTAGAAGAATGTTGTCACGATGATTGCAACCATGGAAGCCTTTTTCATGGTTTGATTTTCTGGTGGACTAGACTTCAGGGTGTCCTTTGTTCAAAAAAATCAATGTTTTAGATACAAAATTTGTTTATTTTCTGAATGTGAAGATGAAAATATTAAGTTACCTGTATCTCAAGAAGGAGCAAGGCATATGGATAAGCAAAAGCAATGTCACCAAGTGCTTGGAAGACTAACCACACCAAGTGCTTGGCAGAGAAGTGCTACAAGTGGTAAACACTAGTCTTAGTTTTCTTTACAACTGATAAAGATCTAAGCAAGAAAACCAAGCAAATATATTATAATGAAGTAACTTAGCTACATGGAGCATCCAATGCTCAAAGCCATTTCATGGAACACCAGTTGGCACTTGCACATACAACTCTTTGATTCACAATCTCTCATTTCATCACTTTATATAAGAATGTTCCTTTTCTTATAATTTATTTATTTATTTTCCTTATGGGTTATTTATCATGTCTTTATTGTCTTTTACTGTCTTTACATGTTACCTAACCATAGAAATTTTATGATCTTTCATCAGATGTACAGTCAACCAATATATAATGCTGCTGATAGATGGTGCTCAAGAAAATTCCAAGATAGTCATTTTGCAAACAAGACTTATATAGTAAAATTGCCATTAATCCCTGGTTATGAGCTGAACCTTTTCAGGTTGTGTTTTAGAACAGTTTATGTGATTTCAACCACTGGGATTGCTATTTTGTTTCCTTACTTCAACCAAGTTCTGGGAGTTTTGGGAGCCATAAACTTCTGGCCATTGGCTATATATTTTCCAGTGGAAATCTACTTGCAACAGAGGCAAATTGGAGCTTGGACCAAACAATGGATTCTTCTTAGAATGTTCAGCTTTGTTTGCTTTCTTGTGACAGTTATGGGTCTAGTGGGATCAATTCAAGGAATCATTAGTCAGAAACTTTAGAAAGGACTCAATTTGCTTTAGTTTTTATTGATTGATTGTAAATATTTCATGTGATTCAATTAATGAATATTTTATTTCTTCACTAGAATAAGTATTTCCAAACTTATCAACTATGCTTCTTAAAAAAAAGTGTAAATGTGCATAAATCAAATTGACCAATTTCAATAACATTGTATTCCAACAAGAAGTGCCATGACCAATTATATTTTGATCTTGACTGTCCATAATAATAAGAAGTTATATAATTTAAATTAATAAGAAAATATTATTAATCTATACTTATATAAGAATTTTCCATTTTTTTTATACAAATTCGATATTATTTAATCCTTATATTAATCTTTTATTTTATTATTTTATTTTGATTATTTTGTTATTTTATAATTATTTAAATTTAAAATTAAAAAAAGTTAATATTAAATTTGAAAGAAATTGAGAGACGGTATGTAGCAGAAAAGAAAAAAAATAAAAAATAGATATTTTTTTCTAATTTGTTCTTCTTTTTATTTTTATATTAATAACAAATCATGTCTTGAAATAATGAAATAAATGATTTAATATAATTATTCATTGTATTATAAATTTAAATTTATTCAATATGTTTTTTAATGTAATTTAATTCTTAAAATATTTATAAAAGTATCACTAAAAAAAATAATGAAATAGAATTCAATTTTTAAAAACTAAAATAATTAGTTGCAATAATAACTAAATTAGAAATATTTTAAAAACTAAAAATTTATGTGTATTCTTATTATATTCATATTTATTAAAATATCCTCTAACTTATATATAAATGATAAAAAAAATTGTAGATACACGCTTGTATTCTTCCTAATTTAAAATAATTTAAATACACATTAATATATTTAGATGATAATGTTATATATTTGACTACTAATCAGTCATAACTATTGCTATAGATGAGCTTAATTGTATATTCATAGTTATCTAAATTTTGCTTATATCATGTTGCGTGTCATAGTGAAATTCTCTAATTGAAATTTCAATTTTTTTTTGTATGGTTCCTAGCACTAGATGCTACTGAAAAATCTCCTTCCAAGTTCCAAAACTCATGATTATGAACTACTATAATTGAAAAACTCAAGAAAAAACAAACTTCAAACAACCCTTTACATGAAAAATGTTTTCTCAGTGGTAATCATAAGTTATGCAAAATTCTGGTCTGTGAAGGCAAATGCTACATAGTTGAAGATAAAAGAAAGTAAAAAATTAGACTCATATTTTACAAAAACGTGAATTCAAAATTTCACCATTATTATCAAATATTTGAATCTTGAAACATGATATGATTTATGGAGTTCTTACAACCAATCATGCATAACGCATTTCGTGTCATAGTGAAACATTTGCCACAAGGAAAATAAATGATTGATTTGAAGGTGTAAACCAGAAAGTGCCAAAGAATGTTTATTTAAAAATTCGAATGATATGAGAAAGATGACAAGTGTCACGTGGTTGAGTGTGAGAGGCAAAGATGAAAAAAACAATTTGGTGAGAAAGTTGGAAACCAATTATTATGGTACACATTTGTAGATAATGATGCCACCAAAACATGCTTCTACATATTTCCACAATAGTACAGAACAAACACAGATTATATTGCAGATAAATAATACAAGAATCAAAATCATCAAGAATTAAAAGGGGACTAAATTTACAATTTAGTTTAATTTAAACAAATAAACATAATTTTATCTGTCTATGGAATAAATTAAACTTAGAATAAAAAAAATGTCGTTGTGTTAACCATTCGAGTTAGCTTGCCTAATTTTTTTTAAAGTAGAAGGAAGAAAAAAATTAGTTGGGATTAACTGATTATATTAGAATGTATTCAACAAATAAAATAATGATAAATAATTATATTTAAAATTTTAGACAAAACCAAAAAAATTAAAGATTCATAAAAGAATTACTTTTCAAATGCTCATATAAGAACCCTTTGAACACCTTAAAAAAATTTGAAGTATCCTAAAATTTATATTTTTGTTTTATAAATATTAGTAATTTTTTTAAAAAAAACTTAGAATTTAAATTTTAATAGTCTTATGTTTGGATAGACCGGAATACTATGTTGTTTTTTTAATTGAACATTTTTTTTATAATTTTTATGTAGTTGTAAACAAGAATTTATTTTGTTACAAAAGTAAAAAAAATAATGATAATAAACTAATATAACAAATTATCTGTTATATCAATTTATCTTATTATTAACTATTTTTATTTTTTAGTAAAATAAAAAAATACATCTTTTAGTGGCTCAATTCCCTATCTAGCACCATTTACATCTTTATTTCCCTAGCACCTTTTTGTTTTTATTTCCCTATCTAGCACCCTTTTGTTTTTATTTCTCTCTTTTATTTTTTATTTCCCTATCTAACACCATTTTAAAAATAAATAAATAAATAATAAATTATTATTTTTTTAATAATTTTAATTTTGAATGCATTAAAAAATAAATATTTTTAATGTTTAAAATAATTAGAAATATAATTAATGAATAAATAAATGAATTTTTACAAAATAAAAATAAAAAAGTAATAAATTAAAAATGTTTAGTTTAAAATTATTTTTTAAAAAATGAAAAAAATTAAAAATTAAACTATACAACAACATAAAAGTTGAATCTATAAACATAAAATAGTATTTATTTTTATTATTATTGATGATATAATCATGTTAATTTCAAGTAAAAAATACAGGACCACGAAAACTTTATAAAAAAAAAGTAAAAAATACAGGACATAATTATTAAAAAACCAAAGTCAATTAGTATTAATTAATAGTGAACACATAAATAATATTGAAGTGTCTACCCTAAATACAAAATTCTAAAAAAAAAACTAATGCAAATGCTACACTTAATGCATTAAAAAATAAATATTTTTAATGTTTAAAATAATTAGAAATATAATTAATGAATAAATAAATGAGTTTTTACAAAATAAAAACAAAAAAGTAATAAATTAAAAATGTTTAGTTTAAAATTTATTTTTTTTTAAATGAAGAAAATAAAAAATTAAACTCTACAACAACATAAAAGTTGAATCTATAAACATACATTAGTATTTATTTTTATTATTATTGATGATGTAATCATGTTAATTTCAAGTAAAAAATACAGGACATATTTATAAAAAAAAAACAAAGTCAATTAGTATTAATTAATAGTGGACACATAAATAATATTGAAGTGTTTACCTAAATGCAAAATTCTAAAAAATACTAATACAAGTGTTACACTTAATGCTTAAAAATGAGAAGAAAAAATGCAAAAAATAAATAAGTCTATAAAATAAAAACAACAACAATAAAATAAAAACAAAAACCATAAATAAATAAAGATTGCAGAAAAAATAATAATAACTAAAAACATAAAAGGTATAAAATAAAGGAAAAACAAAATAAGATAAAGACAAAAGATATAAAAAAAATCAAATAAATCAAAACAAGATAAATATAAGAGATATAAGACGATACTAAATAAGTATATGTTGATCATAAAAAGGAAAATAAATGAGAGATGATCATTCATTCAATATGTTTCTAGTTATTATTATTTTTTCTGCCATTCTTTATTTATTTATATTTATGTTTTTATTCATTAATTATATTTCTAACTATTTTAAATACTAAAAATATATTTTTTTAATGCATTCAAAATTAAAATTATAAAAAAAATTACTGGATTGTGCAATTCTCGTCATTAATTATGTTTCATTTTGCATAAACTATTTAATGTACCACTGAAGAAAATATCAAATGAATGATCATCTTTTATTTATTTTCCTTTTTATGATCAACCTATACTTATTTAATATCACCTTATATCTCTTATCTTTATCTTGTTTGAATTTTTTTTATATATTTTATCTTTATCTTATTTTGTTTTGCCTTTATTTTATATCTTTTATGTTTTTAGTTGTTATTTTTTTTCTGTCATTCTTTATTTATATCTATTTTTTGTTTTTATTTTATTGTTGCTGTTTTTATTTTCTATACTTATTTTTTTGTCTCATTTTTAAGCATTAAGTGTAACATTTGTATTAGTTTTTTTTTAGAATTTTGCATTTAGGTAAACACTTCAATATTATTTATGTGTCCACTATTAATTAATACTAATTGACTTTGGCTTTTTTTATAAATATGTCCTGTATTTTTTACTTGAAATTAACATGATTACATCATCAATAATAATAAAAATAAATACTAATTTATGTTTATAGATTCAACTTTTATGTTGTTGTAGAGTTTAATTATTTATTTTCTTCATTTAAAAAAAAAAAATTTAAACTAAACATTTTTAATTTATTACTTTTTTATTTTTATTTTGTAAAAACTCATTTATTTATTCATTAATTATATTTCTAATTATTTTAAACATTAAAAATATTTATTTTTTAATGCATTCAAAATTAAAATTATTAAAAAAATAATAATTTATTATTTATTTATTTATTTTTAAAATGGTGCTAGATAGGGAAATAAAAAATAAAAGAGTGCTAGATAGGGAAATAAAAACAAAAGGGTGCTAGATAGGGAAATAAGAACAAAAGGGTGCTAGATAGGGAAATAAAGATGTAAATGGTGCTAGATAGGGAATTGAGTCCCCTTTTGTTTACCTTTTTAATAATAAGATTCATTCTTTATTTAATAATAACATTTATTCTTTACGTAATAATAATATTCATTCTTTCTTCAATATACAAGTCTCTATTTTTGTATTCTCTTTCTTTCTTTTTAACATGGTATTAAGAACTAGATAGTTTCTATGATGGTTTTCACTTATCTTTTTCCACCATATACTTTAAACAAGTTTTGCATCTTTTTTCCCTCACAATCTTTCAATCTTTAAAAAAATTTCAATATCACAATCTTTCTCAAACTAGATAATGACAACTTTTTTATCTTTCAAGAAGTGTTAGTCACAATTAGAGGCCTCAAGCTTACTAAGTTCTTAAATGATCACGATATACCTTTAAAATTTATTAGTATAGAATATGCTCTCAATAATGTAATCAATCAAGATTATCTCAACTACGAGCAACAAGATCAACTCATCATGGCTTGACTCCTTGCACCCATGACCATGTTCATTCTCACATAAATGGTAGGCTTTACTTCTTCATTCCAATTTGGAGAAAGTTGTGTGTCTACAATGTTTCTCTCAAACAAAAGTAAATGTCAAGAAACTTAAGATCCAATTGCACACACCAAAGAAAGATCGAATTATCAATACTTATCTTCTTAATATTAAGAAGATAGTCGAAACTTTGACTACTATTGGCTCTCACATTTTTGCTGATGATCATGTGGAAGCAATCTTGGATGGATTAATAGATGAATATGACAATTGAAGAAATTGAAGCATTATTGTTATCCTAAGAAGAATGATTATACAAATACAAATTTGTTGAGCAAAGTCATCCACAAACTCATCTTGTTTGCATTTTAAATGGATTTTTCTACAGCCAAAAGTGATCCTTCTCTTTTTACAAGGTTTGATATTCATTTTTATAAATGTAGATAACATAATCATAACTGATAGCTTTTGACATGCAATTACTTCTTTTATTTCATCTTTGAATAACCTATTTGCTTTAAAAGATCTTATTCCTTACATTAATTTTTTTTTTTTTTGCATAAAGGTTGTCTGTACTAATGATGCTAGCCTCCATCTATCTCAAAATAAATACATCAGAGAAATTCTTCGTATGTTGGAGATCCCACATCGACTAGAGATTAGAGCCTTTCATTGTATATAAGTGGGTGCAAACCTCAACCCTATGAGCCGGTTTTATGGGGTTGAGTTAGGCTTAAAGTCCACTTCGTAACATGGTATCAGAGCCATTTCGAGCTTATCCTAGCGAGTGTTTGTGTTGGGCCTATCGTGCCACCCGCTATCGGGCCGCTATCGGACCACCCAAAATATATAGTCCCACGCACGAGTTGGCAGTCTCGGCGTGAGGGGGGTGTGTTGGAGATCCCACATCGACTAGAGATTAGAGCCTTTCATTGTATATAAGTGGGTGCAAACATCAACCCTATGAGCCGGTTTTATGGGGTTGAGTTAGGCTTAAAGTCCACTTCGTAACACAAATATGCATGAAGCAAAACCCATCTTACACGATCACATCTCTATGCCTAACTCAGGATGGCTCCATGACTTTTCAAGATCTGACTCTTTCTACACATCACGAGCTCTCATATTCTATTAACAAGATACTAGTACATGCATGCACCACAAGAACACCATTAAAAAGTTGTTAAACATTTTCTCAATTATCTTATTGGTATTATTCATCATCATCGCCTTCTTAAACTTTCATCCATATCTTCCATTATTGAATTCGGAAATGCTAACTAGGGATATGACCTATATATGATCATAAATCAACATGTTATTGTGTATATGTTTGATCAAATATGATTTCTTGGTGTTCACATAAACAACAAGTTGTTTCTTAAAATAACATATAAGTTAAGTATCAAAATATAGCAATTGTACTTTAAAAAATAGCATGAATATCATCTCTACTTCAAGAGCTTTGTGTTCAAACTAACACTCTAATCTTATACTTCGACAATCTTAATATTATTCTTGTTGTCAATCCGGTTATACAATCTCAATTTAAACATGTTAAACTTAATCTTCATTTTATTTGTGATCATGTACAACAACTAACAAAATTAATTCATATATCAAAAGTTTTCAAGTTGTCCACAATTTTCTCTTTCTTGTTTCCTTATTCAATAAATAATAAATTGATATAACAATTTTTCTTTTTATATTCTCTTATTTTTCTTTCTATAATAACACTCAATTTTTATTCACTAATAATCAATATCACAAATTTATGATTTTTTTTATTTATTAGCCTCCACAATGTATCCAATTTTTAATCATTGCATCAAACAGAATTTAAAAAGTTTTAAAATGGTAGGTACACTAATAGAAAAGCATTAACCATTATAACAAAAATTTAAAAAGTATTTAATATTTGAAGTAAAAGTCGGGACACAAAAGGGAAAAAAAGTGTTGTTTATTAATAAATTTAAACAAATCCCACTTTGGTTAGTATTTAAACGTGTAACTTTAGTTCTTATAACAATTAATAGCCTTTTTTCATAATTAGAAAATTTAGGATGTATTATTAATCATCAAAACTTTGGTTAGTATTAATGTCATTAGTGTCCAAATAAGAAGTAACTAAGTTTGTTTATTATTTATATAGCCAATTTTATAAATAAAAATTTAATTTTAAATAATTAATAAATATGCAAATTAAATTCTGAGAGAAAGTAAAACAACAAATGTACATGGTTTTAAGCCATAAATTTATTATAGTTTTAGATTTAATTTGTCATTATTATGTGGGTAGGAAAAACTCTTTCGTTAGTTTGATGATCCCAAGCTCTACAAAATAATAATAATAATAATGAACAATAATAATAATAAGAAGAAGAACCTGATTTGATGAATGATGGTCGTGGTTACCGAAAATAAAGGCGAAAAACCTCAAAAATGTGTATTGAAAAAAGAAAAAAAAAGAGTCACTCTCACTATATAAGACGTTATTTGGACACTTTCACAAGTCATTCAGAATTTGGATTTGTATGTGGCAAAACAGAGTTTCATGTCACTCATCTCACTCACCCACAAACCAATCACACCAAATCTAGATTCAAAGATCGCTTCTTTTGCGAAAGAAAACTCCTTTTTCTACTGATTCTTTCAGTTTTCCGATGAACTATCACCACTGACACTCAAAAACAGGAAACCACTTCCGTCCTGTCATTGGGTTTAGGCCATCTCTTCAAGAGCCATGAAAGATCAAGAAGGTTCAGGAACTGACAGCACCCCTCTGTTGGAGACTCAGTATGCAGACTGTCATCATGTTGAAAGAACAGGTTTCTCCTTTTCTTCTTCTCTCATCTTAATCATCATTTTTCTTCTCAAAGACAACTTTTTTTATTTGAATCATACTTCTGCATTGTTATTGATTATCATTAGTAATCATATCACCTATTTTTATTAGAGAATCTGAATCTGTTACAAGAGGGTGATTGTTAACCATCTTGTATTGTATAAAGATAGTCATTCATCCATTAGAAATTGACAAATTTACTGATTTTTATATTGAGATTAGTATCTAGAAATAATGACTTCTGATTGCTTGATTGATTGTTTGTGTAAACTATGATGGGAAATTGAATTGAATTGTGGATGATGAATGTGAGAGTGATGTGATGCTGTGAATGATGATGGAACAGGAACCGTTTGGACTGCAGTGGCACACATAGTGACAGGAGTGATAGGGTCAGGAGTGTTGTCATTGGCATGGAGCATTGCACAACTTGGATGGGTTGGAGGGCCTGTCACAATCATTTTCTTTGCCTGCATCACTCTCCTCTCCTCTTTCCTTCTCAGCAACACCTACCGTTCTCCAGACCCTGAACATGGCCCTCAAAGGAGCTCCTCATACCTTGATGCTGTTAACCTCCATAAGGGTAATCTTCAAGACTTTGTTTTTACCATTTTTTTCTTTTCAGTGTTGTTTGTGCTGGTGTTTGTTGTTATCTATTTATGATGACACGTGATGGGAGTAAAACCTGGAGGCAATCACGGGGTCAAAAGATTTGTTCTGTTGTTACTTTGCAACAGATGGAAATTGGTATTTGATGTGTGTGTGAAGTAGTTGAGTTGTGTCACGGAAACTACATCTTTTCATTTTGTTGTGTGCAGATTCAGATCACAACTTCCTTCTGAATGCTTCTACATCTTTCTCATTACACTTTCTTCACAAGCCACACTGAACCACATAAATAACAAGAGAGAGTGAGAATCTTTAAATAAATAATTGAGTCTGATGAATAATTTGTCCAGACTTCTCTCAGCTGTGTTTCAACCGAGAAATTTAATAAATTTGGAATGTTTGAGATTTAAATTGCTTTTTTTTTATCTAATTTCAATAAAAATGTTTTTATGTGATTTTTTTAAAATGATTTGTTTGAGTAAATTCATTTAAGTTTAATACGAGAATTTAATTTTTATTAAGTATAAAAACAAATTTAAATATATGTCAAGCACAAAAAGAGAGAAGTCACATGTAAAAGTAGATATGATTTTTTAATAATAAAAAAAGTATGAAAATTTTAAATTCTTTTTTTTTCGAATTTTTTAAAATTTTAGTTTATTTTTTATTTTTACCATATATTTTACTTCATAATATAGGCAAGTCCATGTTGGTAGGGTGATTTGTTAAGGTTATACTTTATTATATTTATTTTTCTATAAAAAAAATTACCTTTTCAACCGTCAATTGTAAATACTAAGTTTTTTGTTGGAGCACTTGTTTATGCCAGTTAAAAAGTATGTGAATTATATACAATTAACCTTCGCTAATTTTATATTGAGAAAGATCACCACTTTTACTATTTAGTGTTAACATGGTGTTTATGATAAACAAGAAGTCTGGTGTGAAAGACATCATGATGGTGATGATGAAAGAAGTGGCAGATGGGCCATGGTGAATATTGGTACTGGAGCTATTGTAGGTTATATACTCTATAATTAGTGAAATTTCTCCTCTTGGCTTCTTTTCTTTCATAGCATTAAGGCTTAACATGCATTTGTCTCATATTATCAAGTGGTAATGAGTAATCTAGTTGGTTTGATATCAATTTTGATCAAATATGGTAGCAAGTGTAGAACATTCTCTTGACCTGTTTCTTTACATTGGATGGTTACATTACAGGAGAAGGGAATAGTCGTTTCTGTGGTGTTTTTGTGAACATAAGCTTGTATGGTTTTGGAATTGCTTATGTCATTACTGCTGCTATCAGCATGAGGTGTGTTCACTAACTTATCAATGATTTTCTCTCGTTTTGTATTTCCTTTTCCTTGATTTCTGCTACTTGTTGCAACCAACATTTCTCATATGCACTCCACCATGAAAACATGAGGGTGTTCCCAGAATATCAGTATACCAATATTGATAAATAGCAACTTCATTAATTTGGACTGTTCTGTGTGACTGCAGAGCAATCCAAATATCAAACTGTTACTATGACAAAGACGATGAAACAAAATGTGGATTTGCGGGTCCATATTTCATGCTTATTTTTGGGGCTATCCAAGTTGTTCTGTCACAGACACCCAACTTCCACAATATTCAGTGGTTGTCAATTGTAGCAGCAATTACGTCCTTTTTTTATGCTTTCATAGGAATGTGGCTTTCTGCTGGACAAATCAGGGGTATGTTCATCAGTATCTGATTATTGGTGTCTCTCCTTAGACACAGCATGAAGTTGTTTGAAAGTGTATAATTCTATTTTGTTTTGACTTTCTGGCAATCATTTGATCAGAAAATGGATATGCTGAGGGTTCCATTCATGGAATCCCTACTTCCAGTGGAATGGATAAAGTATGGCTGGTTGCTCAAGCGCTTGGTGACATAGCATTCTCCTATCCATTCTCAGTGATTCTCATAGAAATACAGGTATCTATCTCTAAGATAATCAGAAAATGTAACTTTACCACAGCTTTTTGGGAAAGCTTTAACAATTATAAGGTTAATATAACTTGTTACAATTCTTGAAGGATACTTTGAAGTCGCCTCCACCAGAAAACCAAACCATGAAGAAGGCCTCAACAATATCTGTCATTGTCACAACATTTTTCTACCTCTCTTGTGGGTGTTTAGGATATGCAGCCTTTGGTAATGATACACCAGGAAACCTTTTAACAGGGTTTACATCTAATGCACAGCATTGGCTTGTAGACTTTGCCAATGCTTGTATAGTGATTCACCTGGTTGGTGCATATCAGGTATATATGCAATGTTATAGATATCTTGATCAAATTTTATTATAGTGTATATGCTATCCTTGCACTCTCCACCATTTCTCTTGCTGATCAATGTGCCATGTGTTGTTTTATCTTGTTCTGGTGCAGGTGTATAGCCAGCCACTTTTTGCCAATGTTGAGAATTGGCTCCGTTTCAAGTTCCCGGACAGTGAATTTGTGAATCACGTATACTTCTTGAAGCTCCCTTTGCTGCCAGCTTTCCAACTAAATTTTCTCAGACTTTCTTTCAGAACTGCATATGTTGCATCAACAACTGTGATTGCAATGCTCTTTCCCTACTTCAATCAGATTTTGGGAGTTTTGGCTGGAATAATCTATTATCCATTATCTATATATTTTCCCGTGGAAATGTACTTGAGTCAGAGCAATATTGAACCATGGTCAGCTAAGTGGGTCATGCTTAGGGGTTTTAGCATCGGTGGCTTTGTACTGGGACTCTTCACTCTCGTTGGATCCATTGAAGGGATAGTATCTGCAAAACTAAGCTGAAGAGCTTTAAGATCTCTCTTCCGGAATTGGAAGTTGAACGAGAAATTAGATTGTGGTTGCATATTTTTGTGTTGAAAATCAACATTAATCATGGGCACTAGGCGCCCTCCCCCCAGCATAAAGAATTCAGCATGGAAGATTGATGAATTCAAGGTTCTGCTGTTCTTCCTGTTAAGACGTAGTGATAAAAAAGTGTAATTGAGTGGCAGAAGTTTAAAATTGCATTTGTTTCTTGAGACACTAGTTAGTTACATCTGTAATATTTAGTTAAGACGCAATTTTTTTGTCATGGAATAAGAAAGTTGAGCAGGTCCGGTTTTTGAAGCAGATTTTGTCACGCCTTCATTTCACTGCATGCTTCAGGCTCTGTACCTGGAACTGCGTTTTACTTTTCAGTCTTGAAATTAATTTACACAAGTTTTTTTTAAATGAAATAATATATATATATATGAAAAGATTATTTCAAACTAATTTATACATAATTTAAGTTACATAAAAGAATTTTATTTTATTTTGTAAAATTCTTTGGAAGAAGTTCCTTTTAAGATCCTAATGATCCATGCTCTTATGCTGTCAAGGGTTTTCACCAAAAAATAGTAGCAGAATATATGTGCATACAAACTGGTTCTTGCTTTAAAAATTGTTAATACGTGTAATGTATAAGGGACAAGTAATATACTATAGAAATTTTAGTAAGTCCACGTATACACAAAAATAGTAAAATTAACGTCTCAGTTATCCAAACTACGTCTGTGGTTATCGCAGAAGTATTGTGAAAAGGAAGAAAAATATTTATGGAGTGTGGGATCCATGGAGGGTCTGTTTTGGTAAGCATAGTAACAAGGAAGATTAATGAAGAAGAATTTGATGGAAGAGTGAAACGCCGCACGTGGAGCTTGACATAAGTAACGTTGGATAGGATCTATGCGTGCCACTCTTCCTCTGAAGAAAGATGAGGAGGTTTTGTGTGATCAAAGCATAAACCTACCCAACATATGCATTAAGCACACAAACTATGAGCAAAGCAGTCAACAGGGAAAGAGAAAGAGAAAGAGAGAGATGTTGACCAAGCATCTTGTGGGTGAGCTACCTACCTTCCCCTCACACGCTCAATGGCGTTGAAATTCTTTAACAAAATCATGCGCCTTTGATGCCTTTATGCCATGCAATTCCAATTGGCACCCCCTTATATATTAAGAATAAGAAGCCTACCAGAAAAACAGAAAAAAAAAAGATACAAACAAAAACCAACTCAAAGAAATATTCCACGTCTTCCCTTTTGGCCTCAAAGAATTGAAAGACGGGTAGAGAGAATTCACAAGTTGTGGCGAAAGAAAGAAAAGATAATTCTTATACTCGAGAGTGACCTCAATTATTCTAGTTCTGACAAACCTCAAAATAGGAATTTGTTTCCTAAGAAATTGAAAAGGAAAAATAATAGAGACATGGGGCGTATTCCATGCTGTGAGAAGGACAACGTGAAAAGAGGACAGTGGACACCTGAGGAAGATCACAAACTCTCCTCCTACATTGCACAACATGGCACTCGCAACTGGCGTCTCATTCCCAAGAATGCCGGTTAGTCCCTCTTCACTCTGTTTATATTCATATCACTGTCAGCAACAACAAATACAAAGCATTTATCTTTCATTTTGGTCACGAAATAGGCCTCCAGAGATGTGGAAAGAGCTGCAGGCTAAGGTGGACTAACTACCTTCGTCCTGATCTCAAACACGGCCAGTTCTCGGATTCGGAAGAGCAAACGATTGTTAAGCTTCATTCAGTTTTTGGTAACAGGTGCATTGAGCGTTATCCTACATTTAAGTTACTGTCGATAGCGTACTTGATTGATTATCTTTATCTAATTGTTCCATAAATGCTTCTTAAATGGATGTTCAGATGGTCACTGATAGCTGCCCAGCTGCCAGGACGCACAGACAATGACGTCAAAAACCACTGGAACACCAAGCTGAAGAAGAAACTGTCAGGCATGGGTATAGACCCTGTAACCCACAAGCCATTTTCCCATCTCATGGCTGAAATTGCTACGACATTGGCACCCCCACAGGCAGCTCACTTAGCTGAAGCAGCCCTTGGCTGTTTCAAAGACGAGGTGCTCCACCTTCTTACCAAGAAGCCAATTAACTTCCAGGGCCACCATTCCGCTGCATCACTGGGGAATAGCTTCACTGATTACATTAATTGTAAGCCAGATGAAAAGGACGCAACTGTTGAGAAGATCAAGTTTGACCTATCCAAGGCCATGCAACAAGAACCTGAAATGATGCCCTCAAATAAACCTTGGGACACCACTGCAACTACATCTGCGAGTTTTGCGATGCCATATAGTGTTTTCCCTACAATATCTGGTTATGAATTCTCTCCAGCATCTTTCAGCAATAAAGGGGATGCATCTCCATGGAGCCAAAGTGTATGCACTGGAAGCACATGCACAGCCATGGATCAGCAGAGCCAATTGCATGAAAAACTCGAAGAGGAAAATGGTGATGATTCTGAGGCTACGAAGGAAATTAGAAATCTATCCAATATATTCAACTCAGATTGTGTCGTGTGGGATCTACCGGCTGATGACTTAATTAACCCCATGGTTTAAAAAAAATTACAGAGCAGAAGAAAGTTAGAAGCTCAACTTGAGACTAGATTAAGGAATAAATTTCTTAAAAAGAATATCAATGGTACAAAATGTAGATAAGAACTATTTTTACAACTATGAATACAGTCAATACACCAAAAATAAAAAAACATACTTTCCTAACTATTATTTTCAGTACTCTCTCCCAATAGCATCTTTGTATTTTTAATCAAGCAAAATACGATGACGAAGACGATGTGTCAGCCAGTATCTGTGAATATGGAGAGAAAATTAGCAAAAAAAATAAAGAAACAAAAAAACAAAAGTAATAATCAAAAATTTTAAACCACATAATTTCTAGAGATAACTACCTCAAGTTGCTCTTCAGTAAATAATTCTTTCTGAACATTCCATGTATCAGCATGGGTCCGCCGGAACTCTGCAACTGCTTTAGTAACAGTAGATTTGATAGGGGATGGCTCCCCGCTAAAGCGGGCCAGTAGTGTAACATGATCAGGCAACCAACTGAAAGAAAGTAGTTAATGCTGTCAGATACAAGTAGAGGAATCAATAGACGCCTTCCTTTGTCCCCAAAACAAAAATAAATTCATGTCTGTTACCCTTACAAATCTAGAGTGTAGAGCTGAACACAAGTGCTTATAGCTCAAAATATACAAGTAAAATTTGTTTCTCATTTCGCAAAAATATTTTGGAAACGTCTCTTGTTCACTGAACTTCAGATAAATTCAATTTTACCATCAATTGGAAAAAGTAAGATTTTATATTAGATTATGACCGTAAGACTACCACTTAAGTCATTTATACTTGTAACAGTATAGGAGCATCATATATTTTTGAGGTTTGATATTGCTCCTTTTTATATACTCACAAATGAACTCAAATTTCCTTGTCACGCAGAAATTGAAGACAACAGTACCAAAATATTGCATAAGCCAGGGATTTCACAATATGAACAAATAAACTTTTGTTTTAAGAAAAAATCAACCAAAAAAATATTAACCTACAACTGCATCAAAAGTATTATCCCAGTAGTATTGACGTAATGTTAATTTTTTACAGTATCTCGTTAAGTTTACTTCACTGAATCATTAGAAGCATTCGAAATTACCAATACAAATCATATGCCATGGATGACTGGACAAACCTGGGCATGTCATATGGAGCGGATAATACAGAAGCAACCAAAGCTAGTACAGCACCATGAACAGAGGCTATTGTTGAACCACCAGAACGTGCATTTCTGTATTAGAAAAAATGTCCCCACTTTAACAAACTTGGCATGTTAGAGCTAATAAAAAAAAAAGAATTTGCTAGATGACAAACAACAAAAGTGTTCGTAAGTCTATCTTGTAATAACTGTGCCCTTCGTGCCTACATGTTAGATAAGGAAACTGATAGGAACTTAATTTATTAAGGAATTAATAAGGAAAATTCCATAGAAGAGAGCTTTGATTAAAAAGGAAAAATGCAGTACATAGAAAACTACGACTAAAATAATAGATATCCGATCAGAAAACCTTCTCTTCCCAAAGGCAAGAGCCACTCAAAACTACCCAACTGCAAAGCCAACCTCTCATTTCCCTGCACGTCCCTAGTATCCCCCATACAGCCTTTAAATTAAACACAGTGCTTCCCAGACTTATTGTTATCAAGTTTGTCATAGCAGCCTAAAATTAAACTACAAATACGACATCCACAAGACCATGCACAATTGATGATGATGTTATTAAATTCAAAGAAATGAAACAGAATGTAGGCTTGCTTTGAGATCCATTTCTGTACAAAAGTAACTAAATTTCCGAGGAACAAGAGGCAAAGAATAACCTTGACTTTCTTCTTTTATATACAACATTTGCTTCCCTATATGCGCTATCACGGAAATCTGTAGCCAGGTCTTCATCTCCGCCCTTCATTAAGCCTGCTAAAACGGCCGCAGCATGCTCTCTTACCTGGTGAAAAGATTAACACGGAATGTAAATGACCTCCCTAAAATATACATTGATATGGATTGTCTGCACAAGGAAAACTGTTATTGGGAACTACAAAATAATCATTTTAAAGTATAACATGCTTTCCTCTACAGCCAAATCACAAGCTTCCATGTAGTGCAATCTGGGTCCTATACACAACCCTGTTTTTAAAGGCACGAGAGGTACCTTACTACTAAAAAATGTAGTGTCGACTAAGGTGAAAAGAGTACAATGATGGGCATGTTCTATAAAGTACAAACATCCCAAGCCAAATTACCCAAATTTCTTATTTTTAAATTTAAAAGAGAAAAAAAAGTATTTTGCATTTCTATTCAAATAACTTCTAAGAAAGAACTTGCCTCAATTTGATTGTCTACTAGTAACTTCTCAACAGTTCCCCAAATTTCTTGCTTTTTTGAACTTGAGAGAATGAAAGTGTGCCTGTTAAAAAGGGAAAAAAACTTTTTTTGCTTCAGAACAGACAAAAGTGTGAAATCACCTTAAATAAACGAGAATATATATATATATATATATATATATATCAGTGAGAATCTCTGTGAAGTACAAGTTGCAGATATTTAAGAACATGGATACCAATACAATAACTGCTAAGCAAATATTATCTCATGAAGCTAGATACATGTAATGAATAAGGCATTTGAAGTATGGTATGCCAAAGCAAACCTGACAAAATATCATTATACCTGTACATGAATGTACGCAGATATGTCAACGTAGCAGATCTAGTCCGCCAGTTGGAGTCATTGGCAGCAGAGAGAATCACAGATACAGCTTTCTGAAGGTGAGGTTCCCAAACGATCATCCATTTAAGCAATTCAAATGCTGCCTTGGCTAATGTCGACAAATCCTTATTTGATGTTTCCTTCAAAAGAAAATAAAATTATTCAGAAGCATGATAACTAATACCTACCCTACTTGAACAATCATAGAACCAAATAGAACAGAATATGAAAAAGATACTTTTTACACTTTTATTTAATACAGATGCTCTACAGGTAAAAGAATGTGAAAAGTATCGCCTTCATTAAGTCTTCCAATAATAAGTTATGAGAAATTGACACTTCTATGTCTGTTTTAATGATCACTAAACTTAAGTAATCAATTGAAATACACCTCAATTGAAATGTCCTCAGACGAAAGGAATCACAAGTATTCATTCGTAGCCTCAAATATTAAGAGTTTGAGAGATTTCAGGAACATATATTCTAGATTTAACTATAAGCTTTATGGGCAATCTTGTTACTGTTTAAAACATCGGCAGAACCAGAACATTGGAAAACCAGGTCAATATATCAACCTAAAATTAATTCCTGGACAATGATAGATGCCCAAAAATTTGAGTTACTAAAGAATCAAGTGCAAAAAACTCGAGAAGATTAAAAGCATGCGCAATAAACCAAACAAATTGTGAAAAAGAAGAATAAATCAATGAAAATCACATGATAAGAAATCGGATAAGTTGCAGTCAAACAAGTAAAAGTTCAAACAATTAAAGTCAATATATAGATTGAACCTGCAAGCAAATCACAGGATACAGAAGCCCCACAAGCACGTCAAGTAGATATGATGATCTCCCGGACTTCAATGATGAGATGATGAAGTAGAGTAGCTACAGATATTTGGAATAGTAAATAATTAGCAAATAATCTGAAGTAAAAACAAAATATAAACTGTCATTATTGGTACCGTTTCCATCCATTTCATATCATCTTGTGAATCACCATCTACATGCCCATTTTGAGAACTTCCGTCTACAGGATTCACTACTTTATCTGACTGTGTAGCAATCTGAATGTTCACAACTGCTTCAGCTGCTCGCTCTGTAAGAAACTGAACCCAGCTTTCATCTTTCATCAAACTATCAACATTGTCACTTCTCTCATCCTGATGACTCGAATGGTATAGCCTAATGTTAGAGCACAATACAGAAAGGGTAACCCCTAGAGCCTCCCTCACCTGTTGTATAGACAAATTGAAATAGGTCAGAATCACAAACAAATAATAAACTTGTTTCAACTTGTATATTCATATTACTTAACCCAAAAAAACTTCCACCATCCATCATTTATTTACACCACTACGACATTATCCCAATGTAAACGATGGATGTGTTGAGAAGAAATGGAGATCATATGTGTTCATATACAACCAAACCACACATAAGTTAAGAAATTGAGTATTTTGACAAATTTCTTCCAAAGATTTTCCCTTTTTTGTCTAAAAGACCTTACACACACACACACACACACACACACACATATATATATATATATATTAGAGATAAACAAAAAACACAATTTATACTAGTAAACTCTTAAGGATACTTGCTAGTATATGCCTAAACAATCAACCAATTCAAGTGATTAAATACGCCTGCAAAATCACTTATCCCTTAGTCCCCTTTCTTCACATAAATTCTAAAGAATGTAATCCATTAGCTAATAACAAAATGTGGAAAAAAAAAATCGAAGGAAACAAAGAAAAGGTTGCAAAAAGTTAAAACACTACATCCAAACAGCAGAGCTCCAAGGTAAGATGAAGACAAAAATTGTAAGGATAACCAAGAAGGATAATGTGCTTCACTAAAGCATATAAATGAATCTACAAAAGGAAATGAAATTAATTTGATACAATTGCATAATAAAAACATTGGTTCAGTTCAATAATATTGAGCGGTTATACCCAATTAATTAGAAACGAGAGCTTTGACTTTTAATACAACACAATCTTTCGAAAACATGCTTATTGAAAACAGTGTATTTTCAAACTTAAACATCATTACATTAATTTGTCCATGGAATTGATCACATCAATCAGTCATAATGGTACAAGTGCAGCCTAAGGTGCAGTAGTATTTTAACCATTTGAATGACTATCTAATATGAATTTTAAACCTAATTTTTTTTCTTGATTAGGAAAATTCATTCAGATAGTTTGTTAGTATATCAATCAAACCATACCAAATTATTATCCTGAATCTAGGTCAACTATCCAGTTTGTCAAATCCTATAAGATCTGGACACAAGGCATACAAATAAGTTCAGTATGAATTAACTCTTAACAATCAAGGTAATATATCAATTGACAAGTGCGCCACTTTGAACAAAGCATGGAGGGCAAGAATTCGGTTTACAGTTTTATACCTCTGACAACAAATTGCAAATATAGTCAGTGTTGAGGCTAGTTGTATTTGAAATGGATAATGTTTAAAGTGACACTGTATATTATAGATAAAAATATTTTAATCATTATGAATTTCAAGCATAATCAGTCCATGGTTTTGTAGTTTCATTTCCTGACACTAATTGGAGCATAGGAAGGAAAATATTCAATTCATGACTGATTGAACATATGATATCAGAGGGAACACTTACTTGGGCTGATGAGTGACACATATTTCCAAGAACTTCCTTCAGAAGTGTATTGTGGAGCTGGATTTCAGATACCGGCATTTTCTGTGGGGATATTTCTATAAGTGCAGCTGCCAGAAAAGTATATCGCTTGGCTGTTACAGTGGTAGCTACTGTTGGGGGTAAAGATGTCATCAAAGAATCCAGAATTTTCTGTCTCAAAAGAGGAACCCTTGTTCCATACTTTCCTTTACCAGTAACTGCATACCGTATGCAAGATGCCCACTCTGAAACTGATTCAACAGATTGGGTTAAAATGATATTCTTCAACTGAGGCATCAGCCAACTCTCCCATGTTCCTGATAAACCATCAATATCAGAATGTAGCACACCCGCCAATGCTTCAGCAGCTACACATTGCTTAGACCTCTCCTTAGCAGTTGTAAAGTCATCTACTGCACCTCTAAGAGCCATTACAACAGGCATGCCACATTCTTGTACTAGTCGTTTAAAAATACGTGCAAAACTTGAGTAGAATGTATCACTTCCTAAAAATGAAATCCAACTTGGTGTACGTGGCCATGAAGCCGAAAATTCAAAATAAAAACGTGTTATGGATTTGTCTGCTAAGCTTTGGAAACTTGAATCTCCCTGACTTCCTCTGGAAGCAGTTTCAGTATCAGATATTATATGAACATGAGAAAGACTAGTCAGTGTCTCGGTGAAGAAACCCTCTTCCTGGAAAGTTTGAGTTAAAGTTCCTTCAAGCGATGATTTTACATGCTCTTGCAAATCCTCAAGTTCATCTGATTTCACATCAAGAGACGACTTATATGGTGATTCCTTTAATAGTGTATTCAAAGCTGAAATTGCAAGTATCCTTGTCTGAGGAAGTTGACTTTTCAAATTCTTCAGAAAGTGTCCTATATGAGTAACAGCATGATTAAAATAAGCACATTGAACAAAATCAGAGCAGTAATACTGACTTGAGAGTGTGCAAAAGGAAAGTTCAATAAAATAAAATACACAAAGATCTAAAAGCAAACAAGAAGCTATACAAACCAGCAGTTTCACTCAGAATTTTAGATGATGAATTTGGATGGTTTTGAGATGCCAAAGCCAGAAGAAGCAGAACTCTGTTAGCCATCAAATTATACCTGAAAAAGGAAACTATTAAATCAATGTTTTAAATATGAAAGAATCTACAAACACAAAGTTTAAACTTGTTAAAAAATTGTTAGGCATCATGTAAACTAAAATAAATAAGAAATAGCAGAGACAGAATCCAAATATGCATGAGCAACTCATCTATCATCATTGGAGTCAAATGATTTTCAAGCTAAATGATTCAACACTCACCTCCAATGCAAGCCAGTAGAATCAAAACTCATTGAACAAATCTGAGAAACCAAATCTGAAAACCCCAGTCTACCAGTATGATTTTCTTTGTCTGAGATCCTGAAGAAGCTTCTAGATATTCCAGAAAATTGAATGTTGTACTTCACAAAAAGCTGTTGAAACCAGGGAAACGTTGAATCATATATAGCACATAATGAAACTGTAATAATTCAATGTGGGATATGTTTTACCTCATTAATTGCTTTCTGAGCTTTCAAGGATTCATGATGAGAACTTCAAAAAGGAAACCAGGAAAGTATTATTCTGTAAAGCTACACAAAACAACAAAATTCACCCAAAGCATTAAACAGAGAAAATGGGATTACCTTGAAAGAATTGCCAAGATAAATGAAGAAAATGACTTTGGATCCTGAAATCAAAGAAAATAATGAGACATAAAAGAATTAAATATCCAGAAAAACAATTTTAAGACATCATCCTTGAAAATCACCGTTGTCAGATGCTTGAGAACTGTTTGTGAGGCAAGGACTGAACAAGAACCCAACACTGCATATTCCTTGGCATTGAGATCCTGCAAGTTATTCGTAAGAGTGATAACACATTTTGAAATCAAAGATGGCCATCTCTTAATCAGCTTCACTAAAGATTTTCCTGCAAGCCTGGATCATATCAGAAATTTCAATCAGCCGTAGAAAAGTACTGTGGCAGCATTAAGAAAGCATGTAAGATAATTGAATGAGATACTGTTTAAGTTATAGAATTTTACTATTGCACTTTGTTTGGTATAGGTAAAATATGTGAGATATTGAGAGGAGAACGAAAATATAGGGCAGGTTAAAATTCAAGCTGTTTTGTTGAGATAGATTAGTAAGGAGAGAAATTAGAAGTGGCAGGTCCCACTTGAAAACATTCGGAAACAAGTCATGACAATAAGTCGGGAAACTAATCTTAGAGAATTTTCTAAGATAAGATAAAACATTTTCATGTATTCCCATCAGCTAATATCCACAAGAAAGAGAATCAATATAAACATTTACAAACCAATTTGAAGAAATAGAAGCATATTGAAAGACAGTTTGAATTTTACATTGATACCATCACCCATATTTTTTCTGTGTTCTACTTCTGAAAGATAACTAGTTTCATTAGAGAAAATGAATAGATATCCACCTAAGAAATCACTAGATAGATGATTCTCATTAGTGGTTTTCAGCTATATAAATTAGTTCGTTTGCCAGGCTGAATAAATCAAGGATCGACATTACAGGCAAAGCAAAAGTCTTGGTTAAACATGAATGAAGCATCATGCTTTTGAGTATAATTTGAGGAATAAAACATAGTTGTCAGTTCTGGTTAGTGGCAGGTACCAGACAAGAAAATGCCATGGCAGGAGAAAGGAAAGCAGGCTGGCTGCTATTTTAAATATTATAAACAATTTATGCCACATATAAATACTCAAATTAAAAAATGTATATAAAACATTAAATAAACTCATGAAAATAATAATCCAAGTTTTACATATTCAATCACTATCAATCTAGGAGAAATAACTAATAAAGAACATAGGAATGAAGCCAAACAATGAGAGATGAAGGCAAATTAATTGGAGTTATAAAAAAATACATTAGACAAAACTTAAGATAAAACATAAGGCGGTTGAACATAACCCGAGGAATAATAGACCTGTAATATGTAAGTGAAGAAAAACAAAACACCAGAAAAAGCAGAGTGAAGTGTAAACACAGACTGATAAGAGTGAGATCTAACAAAACAAAGAGGAGCATATTCCCATGAATGGCTGGTCGGGTTGGCAAGACACAAACAACAGTGAGCAGCAGGTCAGACAACAGAGATCAAAACTAAGGCAAAAAAATTTCAACGAATGACTGAGGAAGAAGAGTTTTGAAACATAACCTTTCTTAAGGAAAAATACATTAGAAAATTGGGAAAAGCCCATCTCAGTGTTCACTCCAAAAAAAAGACTAAACAACATTTCAAGGGTAAAAATATGGGTTTCAAAAGCCCATCATTACGGTGACACTGTAGTGTGAGAAAAGCTGTTAGTTGAGCTAGGGTTGCGACCATGATAACTGCTACTGAATTCTATGAAAGGAAATTTGACATTAGAATCAATACATGGCGTGAAGATTAAACTTCGGCAGTGACAGGTGATCCTCTTAATTTCCTTTGTCTTTTCCTTCCTACTTATTATAAACAATTGTACACAATTTTAAAGTATTTTCCATGTTAGATCATTAATGATGCAAAACTCCAAATGGACTCAAAGGCCTGTCTTTTTGAACTAATTTCATTCTGTTATTCTTTCCTCCTTCAAAAGAACTCAGGATTCTTTGTTTGTTCATTTAATATGGCTAATCTAACAACTGAGATTAAGCATGAGGATTGATATGCATACATGCATACATACTTGTGTGTATATATATATACATATATACACACACATATATATATAGATACATATATAAAATCAAGTGCTAATGCAAAAAAATAGAACATATAAAACATTTATGTTTCAGTTAGCCAAGGGTTTCTCACTTACAGGCGAACAGTTTCATAGCTATGCAGCGAGAGATTCAGCAAATCATCCATCAAAATAGTCACATGTTCAGATGGGAAAAAATTCCCACCTGTACGGTAAAGATGATAGGATGCTTGTGAAGACCTCCAGGTACTGTGCATAAATGCCTTATCGATAAGTGCCCACCTTGGTCTGGATAGACAACAAGCATCAGAAATTTATTAAAAATTGGTCTTGGGAAACTGTTCCTGCAATCAAGAAATATGAGTTGTCTACCAATACCTTTTTTTTCCTCTAGAATGGGATGATACAATGAAATTAATGGGGGGTTCTATTATGGCAGCAGATTCTAATTTCCAAGCCTGCCTATGACTAGACCACTCATCAAACTCCAAACTTCCTGTGTAAAAATGGGAATAAAACAAAATTAGCCAGTGCATATACAAACAATACAGTGTAATATTTGAAAATTTATGCAGACATAGAAGTGGATACCATAGTTTCCTAAAGCATCAATGATGCGAATAATCAGTATCAACAGGATGCTGTCATCTGATTTTTTCTCCAGGACATATCTATTAAGCAAAAAAAAATTATCAGGATTTGTGAACAGCAACATAAGTTTAAGAAACAATGCACAGCAGCATAGAATGATCCTTACTTGCAGGCTACATGTATAATATCAGCAGCTTTTTCCCTCAGAGCAGTACTACCAACAGTACAACCTGTTGCCCCAGCAATTAAAAACAGATGGTTTGAATCTTCCTTCAATCCATTTCTAGAGTCTGGAACAAAGTCAGGCAAACATGAAAAAAGTCCTTGCAACGCTGATTCAATACGTAGAAGAGTCACTTTCAAATGCTCTTTCTCATCCCCTGCATGACAAATTACATTCAATATTTAACAGTTAAAAATTTGCATTAGCCTAGTAAGAACTTCCTTCATGGAACACTACCATCCAAATATGTCTGCATCATGATCAACAAATTGTTATACCAGAAAGCAGTGGGAGAAACTTCATTTCAAGAAATAAAAATTCATAATCAATACTAGATTTTAACCATCTCAAAAGGGAACTCAAATAATTTATCTAGCTAAGGATGACAGGGTAAACCATAAACTTCTTGAGACAAACCTTGATCTGCATGGATTTTAGTCTGGCATATTTTCAACAGATCATCCAAAGCTGACTGGAAGTGAATGTCTATAAGCTCATTTGCAAATTGAATTTCTTCATCACAAGGAATATGCCACTTTGGAATAAAATTTTCCTCAGTGGAAAAACCTTTTGTGCTAATCCATTCCTCAAGAGCAACAGCATCAGGGTGACTAAGAACACACCTACAAAATAAAAAATTTAATGTTTGAATTTCCATAGAAATATATAAAACCACAGAATCAGGGCAGAAAAAACTAAATAAACATAGTCAAACACTTATATATGCATACCTATACTGATCAATTGGATAGTAATGAATCTGACTTCCAAGAAGAGACCGAAGAAGATGATCAGCAGCCCCATTAACCTGTCATCAGAAGTAAAAATCAAATTTAGATTTGGAACCAACGGAAACTCCACTATTAACCACAAAAATTCATATTTATCTGTAACATAATCAACCTATTTGAAGAAAAAATATAAACATGGAAAGAAAAAGACCTTCCAAGATGGTGAGTCAAAAGCCAAGAAGACAGCTTCTTTGAATTGATCCTTGTAACGAAGGAGTGCTGGACCTCCATATGTGATGCAAACTGACAATATCTTAAGTTGATAGTCAATTGCAGCCTCAAGAGCTGGTGAAATTGTTGACCTAACCTGAAAAAAAGTCTCAGCTTTCAAGAAAATCCAGAAGCAACATAGCAGTAGAAGATAATCACAGGACCAAGAAAGGTACCTTTGATGAAGCAGAAGCATCAAAAACTCCTCCTCCTCCAAATCCAGTGCGTGGTGTTCCTTTCAAAGAAGATATCACAGACAGTAATATTGGCTCAACAAGTTGACTAACTGCTTCTTCTGGGTTTGAGTGAACACAGGCACAACAGAGCAGTCCAACCTCTGCAGCGGCACCAGGAAGAATATTTGTCCTCACAAACTTAGAAATTTTCTTCAGAGCCTATTGACATATCAGTCAAGTGCAAGACGATATATTAGCCGAGAAATTGAAGTAACTATTAAGTATTTTAAACTCATAAAGTAATACCTGATTATACAGTGAATTGGAAAGCCTCCCAAACAGAATTTCAAGCACACAGAAGTAGTATGGACCATCATCAACTAGGAAAGTTCCTGCTGCTGCTGATGACTGCAGACCTTCATTTCTAATGTACCAGAAACCAGTTACCCAATTATAAAGCATAATAACATAAATCCAGTTAAAAAGTATGTTTTCAAACAAAGTAGCATGCAACAGAGGGGACCTTAGCACTGTTACTCACATAACACTGCTGGGTTCCAAGTGTTGAAGTAAGGAAAACAGACGGCATAAGAACTCATCTAGCCACTCTGAAAAGCGGACCATAGGCATAAATGATAGGTCATCAATTTTATCATCCAATAAAGCCAACTGCATTTACAAGGTATATATGGTTAAGACTCACCAATATAAGAAGCTATTTATTCAATATGTCAAAAAGCTGAAAGCTTACATTTGAAAATATGGAACCAATTAATTGCATGGTAGCCAAGGTTTTCGGAGGGTCATTAGCATCCATGCCAAGTAATGCATTAGATAATGAAACCCCCACAAGATCAACGAATGTTTCATCACCACCACCAAGATCAACTGGTTTCGTGGAGCAAGCTGATACAGATGTATAAAATAGTGAACGCCCAACAAATGCCACTGACATAACTGCAATTTTCAACTGGTGGGTGGCAGTCATCTGACTAGGCAAAATGAATTTGGTCAGAAAAACAAAGTAATCTTATCATATATAGCAATTATAGATTGACATGAACATATCATACCATGTGGACAGGCTAAAAGAATTTGATCAAGAAGAGAAACTAATCTAATCAAATATATCATTTATACATTGACAAGAATATATCATGACCTTGAGAGACATTCTATCAAGAAAAAATATTATGCTTTCAATATGCTATTGATTCCACATAGCTAGTAAAATTTAACAAAAACATTCATGAAGCAGTACTAACCGTCTCAAGGGCCATACGGAACCGAGATGCCACAAATGGCAGAACTAATGAGGGTTCTACGTAGGACAGTATAGAAGTTGCTGCAGCAACTGTCTCAGAGAGATGCTCATTCTTGCTGTATTGACCACGGTCGATTAACTTAAGCACTGAATTAACAAAGAAAACCCTCTCTGATTCCCCAAGATGCTGTTCAGTGGGTCTTCTATTATTTGTGTCCCTGTCATACCAAACCACTTCAGTTGCAGAAAACAGACACTAGATGACAAATTATAATTGATTCTTACAACTGTTCATTCTGTAGACGCTTTTGAAATTGAAACACCAAATGAAACAAAAGTCGCTCCAGTGAGTAGGTCCATCGACCTCCGTTTGAGGGATGATAATATCTACAGGAATAAATGGCAGCAAAAAAATTAAGTAAATAACTGAATTGAAGAGAAAGCAAGCTTAGTTAAGCAAAGTATTTGGAGCAATAAGTGAGTAAACAAACTGTTCCAAAATGTTGATCAATTTTTCAAAGTGCTGTTGTGATGGACTACCAGGCTTTAGTAAATATACCTGCAGTTGCAATTAAAAAAAATTACTAAACTAAAATTAAAAAATCAGAACATGCTTCCAATCTTAGAATATCACAGAAGTAATAAAGCATTTTTGCTTACTATTGATTTGGAGATAGCCTTTGCAGGTGTAGAAGTTTTATTAGAGAACAAGAACCTAGTGTTTCTTGGGACATCTAGTGAAAAGGGGTATGAACCACTTCCATTTGCAACAGGTACCTATGATTTACAAGAATGGAATGAGGGATAGATCCAAATGACTAAACAAAGTGTGAATCTCATAAGGAAACGTGTGCAGATATAGATCAGTTAGGAATAGGTAATAAAATTTACACAAAAACACAGCAGGGAAAAACAAGGGTGTATGAATAGATCAACTAATCACAATGGTGTAACCAAAGGATGCACTATTTGCTTCATACAAGAATTTGAAAATGCATCAGCTAGCTTCGTTAGCACAGTAAGTACTTCACAACAAGAGCTAAAAGTTACACTTCAATGAGCGTGTGTGCCTTCTGTGATGCTGCTTGGGCATTTGATGTGGATGATAGACGGCCAAACCTAGAAGCCTGTCTCTTTCTAGGACAGAATCTAATCTCCTGGTGCTCTAAGAAGTAGACTCATGTTGCTTGCTCAAGTGCTAAAGCATAATACAGAACCTTAGCCTTGGAAGCTACTAAAGTCATTTTGGTTCTTCGTGATTTCTAGGTTCCTACCAGAACCCGTATTATCTACTGAGACAATCCGAGTAGTGTGGCTCCAAGTCACAGTTATGTGCTTCACTCTTGGACTGAGCACACATAGTCAGATATTTTCTTTGCCCAGGAGAAGGTACTGATAAATCTCTCATTCTTGACCATGTTCCTGCTTAAGAACAAGTTGCTGACATTCTCACCTGGCCTCTTCCCAAGAGGCTCAGTTCTAGAATCTAAGAGACAAACTCAATAGTTCTCGGCTGCTCATAGCTTTCACCCTAAGTTTGTAGAGGGGGAGACAATATATGTGATTGTATATTAGCTTATGTATTTTAGTTTCTGTTGCAAGCAATACCAGATGTAGTTAGTTATGCCAGCAGCAGTTTATTATCCTAGCTATCAATTATGTTAGGGTCTGTTTGGTCAAACTTCTCCATAAAGACTACTAGAAGAGAAAAATAAGAAGAAAAAAATTAAATAAATTTCCCATAAGTTAAAATTAGTTAATGCACAGGTAAAAAAAATATACATTTAGAGAAGTCATACGAGAGAGTTTCTAAAAATTATGCATTAGGTGGGGGAACCTCAAGGCTTTAAGTACCATATCAAGTAGTTTATTCTACTCGACGTGGAACTCCTAACAAAATCTAAGTAGCAATAACAAACAAGGTTATCGATATTAATTTAAAAAAAGAAAGAGGACAGGAATAAAAACAAGATTTAAGCTTCAGAGAGATAAACTGTATCTATTTCCTAATCATTTTCAATTAATACACGCCTGGAGCTAAAATATTTAATAGAAGTGTAAATAAAACCAACCTTGCCAGAAGAATGCAAAAATATCTTATCAAACATTCCCAGAAGAATTTACACACTCACCTCAAACATATTCAAGTATCTAGCAAAAAGCAAAGGCAAGAAGCAGTCCCAGTCAACATTGTGGTAATTTTTTACAACACGAGCTATAACATCTGCCCATTGATTGTTCCAGAATTGGCAATTTGGTATAGATTCCCACAAGTCTATACACTCTGTTATCCAATCACTGCCAACACAATTATAAAATTTTATTCAATAGGAAGTCATGTCATATATCATCAAAAAAAATCTAAGAATTTTATGCTTCTTACTGGGTAAAAAAGGCCTGATTATCAAGATTTGTTGGGAGAAAGAGTCTTGCAAAGCCTGAACCTTCAAAGGATGAATTATGCCATGGGTTTTGCAATAAAGATCTACAAATTACCCAATGACCCAAAGAGAAAGGAATTAAGAAGAAGACAAATTAAATAAACTCAAATTGGGAAAAGAGTATAATTCCTAAAGCAGGTTCAGCATGATTCCACTCAATGGAAGTATTGATCCACAGGAAATTCACGTTAATTCAGCTCATCCTCAATACCAATAAAAAGTTCAAAACGAAATAAAAGACAAGCTCTCAGTAATAATTCAAGATTATGAGGAAACATCACCAAAGCACTCACTTAAACTCAGACCATATCTCTAAGGCAGAACCTGATGGGAAGAATCTCCGGCAGGACTGGACAAGGGAAGTTATAGTTTCAAAGTGTCGTTGTCTTATTCTCCAACCTTCTGGACCTGTACTTCTGCAGCGAGAATATAATTCAAAATCCCCTACCAACAATTTTGTAATCTCATATGCAGAAAAAAAATAAACTGTTAAATATGTTCAATTCTGTATTTTGATTCAGTAAGAGACAAGAGATTATTACGTTCAAAAGTAACTGGAAAATAAAATACAACACTGAATACATAGACAAACTTAAGCTTATAGCAAAGTTAACTTGTGGATTTACTGCAATGTCAAGCATTAAATCGTTGGGATTAGTCTTCATTTCTTTTATTTTTCCTTTGTTTTCATTGAGCTACCGAAGAATCACAAATTAAGTACAGAATAATTTTAAACCAGTTAAGGCTGAAGCAGAAACAGTACCGATATAAAACTCACCTAGAAAAATGTGTGCTAATCAGTGTATCATACAGGGGCCTCCATTCAACTGTCAGTGTAATCTTTTTCCTATATTTGTTGAGTAATCTGACTACTAAATTTCCCCATCTAACCTAATAAAAGAAAAATGACAAAATCATTTGAGAGCAAGCAGAGATACAAAAAAGAAACACTCCGTGTCTCATCCAAGACAAAATGCAGCAGCACCTGAGCATAAAGCTTATTATGGGCCGCATGAAATATCTCAAGGCCCATCTGAGCAAGGTTGCGAACATCCTCCAAAGAAACATCACTTTTTGCCTTTATGAAACTGCACAACAAACATAAAAGTTAGATTCAACCTAGCAACAAGCTCTGTCTGAATACAAGCTGAGAGGGAAATTATAACGCCGTTTTGGAAGCACAACAGAGCCATTACTTATAGCCAAGGTGATTTCACGAACGTGATTTCAAATCAAGCACAACAATTAAGGTTTTTTTTGGAATGACAACAACAGCAATTATGGCTGAAACAACTGCATTTGTCCAAAAATTCCTACAATCTCAAGGTTTGTGATGAAACTATGAATGCTTAGTCCTTTTCAGTGCTAGTAAGGCATAAAATAACTTCACAACAAACAGCGGAAGAAATTACTTAATCTTGTTCGGAATAACTTATTTAGAAGAAGAAAAAAAATCATCATTTCCCAGTAATTAAGCAGAATCAAACATGCAAAACCAATTATAAACTAAGTCAACCCAGCACTTTGCGAAACTATCCTTCCGTTGACATAAATTGCAAAACTGCTCACAAAACTACGAGTCTCACACTCCTAATAAGCCTTTAAGTAACTTCTTCCCAACCTTCTATCACAAATTCAATGTCATTTCCTAGTAATTAAGAAGAATGAAACATGCAAAACCAATTATAAACAAAGTCAACCCATCATTCCCCGAAGCTATTCTTCAATTCACATAATCTGCAAAACCGCTCACAAAACCGTGAATCTCACACTCCTCAGCGTTTAAGTAACTCCTCCGAAGCCTCCGATCACAAATTGAACAGCATTTCCTCACGGCGCAAACACGAAAAAATCTCGCACCACAGCACTAGCTAGAGTAAAAACTATAAAACAGAAAAAATCAATCGAGGCGATATTCCAGAATCTTCTCAATTAAGCCGTACGGCGGAGAAATACAGCGAAAGCGAAAGCAAAAACAGACAAAATGAAAACGGAAACGAAAAATTAAGGATGAATTAGGGAAAAGGAAGAGGCGGAGATTGGAAATGAGAGTTGAAACTGACAGGTCGAGGACGGAGATGAATTTGAGAGTGGAGAAGACGGATTCGGGATCGTCAGGTCGGAAGGAGGACTTGACGGCAGCGATGACGCGAGTGAAGGAGTCGCGCTCGGCGGCAGTCTGAGCGGCGACCGGCGGCGGAAGCCATGCATTGTAGAGATGCATTTTGGTTTCAGTTTTGGTGAAATGCTAAAAACGAAGATACAGAGAGTTTGGTGGTGGTGTTTGTGTGGGAATGCGTGCATATATATAGGATTGAAGATTGAGAGCAACTTTGTGAACAAGAAAAAGGTGAATTGTTGAGTCGAGTCAGAGAGAAGATAGAGAGAGAGTGTGTGTGTGTGTGTGTAAAGAGTTATTATTATTGGAGCAAGAGGAGACTTAATTAGGGGGTTTGCATTTTCAGATTGACTTTACTTCATTTCATTAGTTCAGATTCAAGGTGCGGAATTACTTTAAACCTTTTTTCATTTTTCTTTTCTCTTTTTCTCTGTCACTTCCGTTCTGCTCATGCCAACCTTGTAAGATTCGAACATTAGTAAATTCCAATATGATAAGTTTATGCAACGCTCTGACATATTTGTTTAAATATCCTACTCTTTTTTTATTTCTATCACTTCAATTTATTCAAAAATTATATTATTATTATTTTAAAATAGAAATCCCGTACTTAATTATTTGACCAACTATATCGTAAATTACAGTATGTAATTAAAATAGAAAGTTATTTACTTACCCTTGATTTATAATATGTTTTGTGATTTTAGTGTAATTTTGTCTTAATACGAGAACAAATATGTATAAATAATTTTATTAGATTTATCTTGTATAAATTTAGTTATGCGCATGTAGTGATAAAAATTTGAGATTACTTTTAATTAAATTTTTATTGAGTATTTAAAATATTTTTTATTTTTTTTAGATTTATTTTAACTCGTTCATCAACTTATTCTTAAATATGGAAGGAATAAATTGATTAGGAAGTTAGAAGATATTAGAAAAAAAAATTGCTTAATGAATTGGTAAGATAAGAGTAAAAAAATATTATAACATTTGAAAAAAATCAATTATCAGGGTACCTAAATAAATAAATAAAACAATTTAAATACTTAATAAAATAAAATTTGTTAACAAAATTTCAATTCTACAAATTTGAATTTATGAGGTAGAAAAAAATTATTCATTTATTAGATGTATTTTGTTGTGTTGTAAACAATATTTTGTTATTTCAAGTTCATGTTTTATTCTTTCAACTTTAATCTATTTAGTTTAAATTAAAAATCAAATGGTAGATACTTAGATTAAAAAAAGTAAAAAAAAAATAACATTTTAAATATTCAATACAATAAAATTATTTAAGAAAGACCAAATTTAAAATATTGAAAAATGAATCCTAAGAGATGTCGCTATCATATTTTTAAGAAAATGTAATTTAAAGATGTGAAAACAAATAAATGAAATAGAGAATTTGTATTAAAATGTAAAATTTAATACCATCAATAGACTTCAATCTTGATCTTCAGTAAAGTATTTATTAATATAATTGCTTAATATTTATAGGATAAATACTTTTTATTAAGTTTTTTTATGTTGAAGTATTTATCTTTTTTGTACTACTTAAATTTAAGTATCGTTTGGGATATGTACGTTATTTTTCCAAGATCACGTTGCTGCACTGGTCAAAATCCTTATATCATGCAGATCATAGAATAATATCGATTCAAGATTATTTATCATTTGAATAAAAACATACTAATTTGATTACTCTAGTAAATATTCTATATAATTTGAGTAAAAAATATTCTATGCAATTTATGATAATAATTGTTTGAAGATAACTCTGCAGAACGTATTAAAACTGAAATTAATTTTGCTTCATTTTAACCAGGTGAATTCGTATGTAATTTAAAGATAATTAATCTGTTTTTAAAAGTGTTATTGTACTATTTAACGAGGAAAAGGTAACTGAAGGAAATTTAGGTTGAGACCTAATTGTGATTTGACATTCTACACTTGTGTATATGATTTGAACACTCCAAACTTTATATTTATTTTGGAAGTATGACATAATAAAGGCTTCTTGTTGAAGAAGAAAAGAACTCTTTCACCTAAAATTTGTTAATTAAAAATATTTATATTTATAAAATAGGTAAAAAAAAATTAAGAAATAAGACTTGTAGTTCACTAGTGAATACGATGATTAAAATTGACAACTCGTATTAGTATAATGGGTTAATTTATTTTTATTCTTTATCTATTTATTTAGTTATGACGAATGAATTGTCAGAGTAGAGAAACGAACCAATATAAATTGATAAATTTAAAAAGTTGATTTGTTTCATCTAAATGGATGACAAATTGACTAGAGGTTGCAAAGTGAGGCTAACCAACCTGTGATTCGCTTAAAAAAACATGGAGCAGACGGTCTTTTCCAACCCGCTTATCTGTTTAAGTCCGTAAAGTATAACCAACAGTCCGCGCAGGCCAAGTGCGAGACGGGACAAACTGGCCTGCATGACCGCATAACTTAAAAATGTAGAACTTTTTTCTACACCCCTATATTTTATTAATGCAGACTCATATTTCACATTTCGAAATTTTTAATATCATCTTACTACGTATGTCTTATGAGAATAATATTATGAGACAATTTATCTAATGCATCTAAATAAAAATAATAATTAAATTTATTCACAATTTTTATTTAAAAACTATTTTTATTAATTTTAATATAAAAAAATATTTCTTATGCGGACTGGCCCACAGACCAATTCTTATGCGGGACAAGTTAAAAAAATCAACTCATATTTTACACGAAACGAGTCAACCTAACTGAACCAAATGCGAAACGGAATAACCCGATCATCCCTCCCTAGGTTTAGGTTGACATACCATCAACAATGAGCCCCACTTTGTTATCTTTATGAAAAATATAGGCATTAAAAAGTGGGGCAGTGGGGTCCTGACCTTTATTGGTAGAATAATGAAGAGGGGCAGAAGGAGTTCCTTTCTTTCTCAACATTTTTGATGAATTCACTTTACAGAGGATCTTACGTTGGATACCTGCGTTCCAAGTCTTAACCTAAGTTAGATACTCTCATATGCTCTCCTAAACAGACACATATATTAACAATATTCTCATGCATCTTACTTATAATCATAAACACAAAATTCGAATATACTCCTCCTTCTTCGTCAACCATTTTCATTCAACAGTGTTATTCTCTCTCCGATCTCCACCACCGTTATCCCTTTTTATTTTTTTATTTTTCATCTACGCTTTTAGTTTCTATACTTTTAAGAAACTCTAATTTTAATCTAATTAATAACTCTTATGGATTGCACTATTTAAGATTTGGAGATTAAAATAATAGAAAAAGTAGACCACCAAAATTGCACTATTACACACTTTTTTTTTATTAAAACAAAACAAAACAAAAATTTACCCTGAACTCCTAATAGAGTAAATTACAAATGTTATCTTTTTGGGTTTTCTTAAATTTCACCAAGATTTTAAAAATTGAACATAAATTTTTAAAAATTACATTTAAAAGCACGGGGTTTAAATTTAATTTTGAAAAAATATTGAGGTAGATTATTATTCATACGTGACCTTGTCATGGTACTTTTTCTCATCTACTATATTTGGCTAGGAAAAAGAATTATTATAAGTTATACCAGTGAAAATACATACCTTTAAGATGCATATGTTATTTTTCTTTTTATGAAAATGAAAATATAATTACAAATTATAACAATTATTAAAGTAAAATATTAGAAGAATTTATATTGAAATGATGAAAAAATATAAAGGGTTAGAAAATGTTTATAGAAAAAAAGAGTTTAAAGAAAATATTTATTGTTAATGATTTAGTACTTTTTATTATATTAATTTATCATAATATAATAACAATATATAATAGATTCCCATTTTGATATGCTTTGTTTCTTGAGCAAAGTCAAAGTCTGGGATTGAACTTCGTTGGTGGAAAAAAGAAAAAGTGACTGGAAGGGAAAACTCTACTAAAAGTGGTTAGCAGGTTCCATTAAACGTGCTATGTGCATTTTTTTTCTTTTTGAAAGGCACGTACTTGGTTATTATTAATGTAACTGTCATTATTATTAGAAAAAAAATTATAAAGTAGTCTAATTTTTAAATTTATTATAGAAATGGACAGATATTTTAAAAATTATTTAGATTCAGAATTTTATTGGAAAAGTCGTGTTATTTTATATAATTTTATGTAAAAGTGGAAACTGATATGATTTTAATATTAAAATAAGAATGATATGATTTTGGTACAACTTTAATTAAGTTTTTTTTAATTGAAGTCGTGATACAATTTTAATATAATTTATTTTAATTAAAGTCGTATCTTCCAAGATGAATTGATTATATATTATTTTATTATTTATATTAAATTAATGTATACATATTTTATTTAAAATATTAATATTAATTATTTATATTAATAATATATAATTATTATGTAATTATAAAAAGAAAGATTAATAGATAATTTTGTTAAAATTATTTTGATAATAAAATATATTTAAAAAGTTATTATAAAGATTGTGATTAAGAATAACATAAAAATTATAGAAATTAAGTTGTTAGTTTTATAGATTTATATAATAATATTTGTTGTTCGTTATTTTGGGTGACAGTTGAATAAAATGAAGCTATAAATAGATACAATAAAAATAGAGAAATTAATAATGGGAACTGGAAGTGAATTTATTATTAACCTTTTTCCTATATTTTTCTGCTAGTTGTTTTTACTGTCACATTTGCTTATATGATATGAATATATTTTTGTTTTATATAGAATTGGCTCATTCATTTTATTTTGGATATGTTGAGTATTTGGTCTTTCTAATTGGTGTCATCGCATCAGGGATCAAGTATTAAATTTGATCGTGTAAGTAGATCAATAATTTTCATTTAGAACTAAATGAAAATGGACCTCATAAGTCTGATAAGTATTGTGGAGGACTTTATACTGGACAACAAATGTTATTAGTTGTAAATGACAAAATAAACAAACAACAATTACATGAAGATAAGATAATCGAAGAGCTTCAAACTTTCTACAATCATACCACCGTTAAATTAATTTAACTATTTATAACGTAGATTGATGTCCAAGTTGGGAAGTGTTGTTCATTTGTTCTTAGTAAACACTACAATAAATAATATAAAATATATACGGATATAAAAAATATTAAATTATTCATATTAATCTATAAAATTTGTCGGTAATTGAACGAATCAATAATCGTCTGTGAACACCAAAATACTGATTGATAAAAGAATTTCGATAAATTCAAAAATATTAATATAATTATAGTAATTGAGGTAATAATAATAATAAATATAACTATGAAAATAATAATAATAGTGATATATTTATTTATATGAATATATAAAAAATGAAATATTAATTTAATAAATTAATTTATACTAGTAAAGATAATAAATGATTATTATTATTATTATTATATAATTATAATATTGATATAATATTAATATATACTAAAATAAAAATATTAATATAATATTTTTTAATAATAATTGTAATGATAATAATAATGAAAATAATAATAAAGTACCCATATAGGCAAAGAGGGCTTAGATAGTATCTGAAATTGTTTTACAATTGCTGACATGTCAGTGATCTCTTGTTCTCGAGAGTCCTTCCGCAAATGCTTATGCTCGGTTGGGGGTGAGGAAGTAAAGTCAAGTATCTATGTGTTATGTGTCAGTAGAAGTCTGACATGGTTTGAGAAATTGTATGAGACTTGATGAATTATGTTTATTAATTTGAAATTGAAATTATATAGAAATATTTATATAGCTAGCTTACCATGTCTTTGTTTGTGTTTGTTTCTTTATTTGTAATGATCGTGTTTTACATGGGAACATATGGGATTGCAGGTCATAAAGCTCCTCAATGAACAACGGAAGGATAAGATAGTTTTCATTTGAATGCTTTTTTTTTGTTTTGAAACCTTTTGGTGTATATATTAAAATTCATATGAAAAGGGATATCTTTTTGAGATAGTTGTACATATTCATATGTTAATTACATATTGCTTGTTTTACTTTTATTTTATTATATATGGGTAAAAAATAGGGATGTTACCGGTTGAACATCAGTTATTCACTCGTGATCCCTAATTTGTAGGGAGATATGTTGGTATATAAGTCATTTATTATGTGCCTTGAGGTCTTGTTTGACTCGGTCGATCGATCACCAGGTCTTGAGACTGTCTTGTCTGATACAATAATAATTTTCATAATATAATAATCTTATTTTGTATTAATATTATAAAAACAAAAAATATTATTTAATAAATTGATGTAATAATAATGATAATAATACTAAAAATATAATTGATAATAATGTTAATAATTTCCTTATTATTAATAGTAATTTATTTATAATAAAAATCTTAATAATAATAATAATAATTTTAATATTAGTTATAATTACAACAATAGTAATATTAAAAGAATACTTTGTTTACATATGTATACATACTACTATACAAATTGGTAGCGACAGAATAAAAAAACATTTGAAAAGGAATACTAACGACGTTGGATTCTGTCTTTATTAAATCTGAATATGATCCTTTAAAGTTGAGGGGGTGAATGCGGTGTTGCTGCGTCAGTTTTCGTCTACATAACCTTCTTCTGTTTTTTATTCAATCCAAAAAAGTACCTTTTTTGGTCTAAAATGTAAACTGTGTGGTCATGTCTAAAAAAAAGAGTCAAAATTATAACACTTTTAATAAAAAAAAATTAAAATGGTTCCAAATGCTTTGTGTAATTGATGTGCTGGTTAAGATAACACTGAGTCAATAATGGTATAAAAGTGTGTAGAAGGGATTAATTCACTTTGAATAACAAGACTGAAATAAGTTACTAAAGTTACCAAGTTTGTGCTTGGTTTACTTAAAGAAAAAACACAGGTGTTTGGAAATTTTTATTTAATTCACATTAAATTTAAAGAAAAAATACAGGATTTTTGTCACATGTCTTACATGAACGAACGACCATTGTAGCACCTGTTGTAGTATCTAGAAGTATTTTGATATTAGAGATCTGAGGTCATTATGAAAGGTACTTAATTGTGCAATATTTCAAACTCATGATTTGATTTTAGCATTTTATCAACATTACTTTGAATCTCTCATATTTCACAGAAGACTTCATTTGATCCTTGTCTGTAGGAGGAAGTATCAGACTTTGCTTTTATGTAGTGAGATAGTGAAAAAAATCTTTGTAAAGTGTTTTTCTCTACAACTTTCCAACTAGTGAGACTCTGATTTGGATGTGATATGAGTCATTCCTAAGTTTTTCCTACCAATGAGAAAGGAAACAAATGCATATAACAATTTCAATATCACCTTATTGAAAGTTCATTGTTCCCACCACCCTTTCTTATAATATAGACAAACGTGTATATGGATCCTCATGATCCATTGTTGTAAATTGATGGGTACTAACCAGACTGAGGAGTGCAGGGTTCATCTCCAACCTTAATGGTAATAGGTTTTGCAATACTAGAAAAATACTTTGGTCCCTGCTGCATAGCATAATCTCCAAGTGTTCTTCTAGGTTGTTGTGGTTGATCTCCAGCCATAGTGCTTTCTTGAAAAATTTCAATGGGAAGTGGAGAAGTGGTTGATGATTTTTCTCCTTGTTTTTTTTTTCTTTTCTTAACTTTGTTATTCCTAGTTGCCTTTTAAATCTCTAATTCAAATTGCAATTGGTCTTTGAAAACAAACATGTCATTTTAATATCATATAAGACAATTCACTCAAGGATTAACACAAGGAACAAGGAGTAACTAGCAATAGAAAAAATTGAAAACAAATTTAAAAATAAAATAAAATTAAAATTAAAAACAATAAATAATAAACAATTGAAATATTCACAATATTTAGAAATTCGTACTCTAGAATTAAAATTGTTCCTCAACAACGGCGTAAAAAACTTGATGACTATTTTATGCAAGTGTACCGAGTCATAAGTAATAATTTGTCACTAATGACGAATATCAAATCCATAAGGAACAGTTATACAATCGTCAAGTATAATATTCACTAAATATAAGAAAATGTGTAAAAGTTTGTTGGAAAGGTTGTTTGTATGGTGAATTTGCAAGAAATTAAATAAAGCAAAGTAAAAGATTTGCATGAGCCAATTGGGAAAATTAGAATTGGGGTTCATCTTTCTCACTCATCTTTATTTCTCAAAACAATATAATATTCAACCTTGATTGATATTTATGCACATATAAAAATTATTCATATTGATTTATTGCATACAAAGTTATTAAGAGAGTCTCCTAAGTATCGATTCCTCGCATATTTATAAAAACTTCTTATTATTATGAACAAATGTTAACATTTCAAATCTATTCATAACATTCAAATATGTTAAGCATCAAAATTATGAATAGTTCAAGCTTTGAGAATAAAATAATAATACAAATAATCAATCAAGAATTGAATATTATAGATAAATCTTACCTCAATACATAAGAGTTTGAACAGATTACTCTGAATCTCAAAGGGAAAAATTAGCCACTCATGTTGGCATTACAAGCATGGAAAAAAGGAAAAGAAGATCCATGATGTTTCTCATTGACGACTGCCTCCTCTAGGGTTTTCTATCTATCTATTCTCCCAATGATGTTTAGGGTTAGGTCTCATGCCTTCTATTTAACCTAGTTGGGAATAGGCTAAGTGACATCTCACTTAAGCGAGTTATACTTGCTTAAGCGAGTTTGGCGAGAAAAAAACCCAACTACACTGAGTGAACTTGATTAAGCAAGCCTTGGGCGAGTCTTGAGTGAGTTTTGACGAGTTTTCAATGTTCAAATTTTGTCTTTTCACCTTGTCTTTAATTTGTTCATTCTCTTTTAGTCATTTTATCTCCATTTTCTCCTAAAATGTTGAAATTAACACAAATTTGGGAATAAATCGTTCACATTCATCTTATAATCCAAAAATATGCAAAAAATATTCAAATTCTTAAATTAGGGGTTGAATTATAATTAATTTATCAACTAAAATCTATATGTGTCTATCTTTTTGTATAAAATATTACTAAATTATGACTTATCACTAGATGTAATTTAATTTTTCATTTTTTTCAAAATAGAGTCAACCATGTAGTAAAAAAAGACAATCCAACTCAATATTTGATTCATGCACAAAATTTAAAATCATTCATGTAATGTCTAGTTACGATAAATGAGCTTATCGAATCCCATTCATATAAATTCCAAAATCCCACTCATTTAAATTCCCAAGGTCCAACCTTTTACATTTAATTTAAATTTTCACTCCCTTTGAGAATTTATTTTTGAAGCCAAAGGAATGTCAATCAAACAAAATAATGAGTTTATGGATACCTCTTTTGATATTCGACTCAAGGAAAAAAATGGAAAGTTCCTTATCTAGGTTAATTTATACACCAATAAAAAATAATAATAAAGATAAGGTCAAACAAAATAACTAGGTCAAGGATACCTCACTCATAAAAAAGAACATAATAGTTTACATATAATAATTATCTCCTTCCTTAAAGTATTTATCCACGGCTACTTTTTTCTACTTTGATCTATTGTTTCTCTTGTAATAATGTCTATAGTCATATTACAATCATGTTTTTATTTATAATGTAACTTGTAATTATTACACTTCTCTCAATTTGAATTGTATTTTTTGTATCCTTGTTTCAATTGAATTAAGATTTCAATAGTTAGTTTGTAAAAGATAAATCTTCTAGGTGATTGGTAATAAGACCATTCAGTAAATTACACCTTGCAGGTTTTTAATGGAGTAAGAGAAATTAAGTTTATGAACAATAAATTTTGTTTTTATCCTAATAAATTAATAATGTAAGAAAAAATCTTAATTATATTTAATCAGGTGATTCTTTAATTAGTTTTTATTATATTAATCTATGATAATTAGATATAATAACTTATATGGTTCAAAATGATGACTCTTTACATATTTTTTTGTTAAACAGATCTTCTTTTATTTAATTTACTTGTCAAATGGTATCTTTAATCTACTAAGTTAGACTTAATTTAAAAAAAAAAACTTATCATGTGTTAGCTTATTCTCAAATAAGTATTAAATCATAAAATGTTAAATACTTTATTATAAAATATAAATTTATAACTTTATAAGTTACACCAAGTCTACTTCAAATCATCCTCATCAATTTAATTTAACCTTAGTAAATCAAATTAAATTATTAGATACAAAAGTAATTAGCTCCATGACCTCACATCTTGTACACCTCAAAGCAAGATCCAAAAGTTAGGCAAAGTTAGAAAAGTGCTAGCTTACTCATAAGGAACTTCAAATATATTAGTTTGCATGCACCAAGAATCTCATGTCAATATCATTGAATTTTGAGTTAAAAGCTATGGTGGACTTTTCCTTCAATTTTTACTAAATGTAATTAAAATTTTTGTGGCACTCTCTTTAAACTTGAACCGTGTATATCAGGTACACTCTCTTTACCCTCAAATAGCTGCTTCCATTCCAATTACCGTAAATCGAAACCTCATTCATTCACCCTTCAAATAATCACGTGGTGTAATCGAAAAGCACATAAGAGAATATTTTGTTTACATATGGCACACATACTACTATACAAATTTGTAGCGACAGAATAAAAGAACATTTGAAAACGAATACCAACGTTGGATTCTGTCTTTATTAGATCTGAATATGATCCTTTAAAGTTGAAGGTGGTGAATGCGATGTTGCTGCGTCAGTTTTCGTCTACATAACCTTCTTCTGTTTTTTATTCAATCCAAAAAAGTACCTTTTTTGGTCTGAAATGTAAACTGTGTGGTCATGTCGAAAAAAAGAAGTCAAAATGATTAACCCTTATAATAAAGAAAAATTAAAATGGTTCCAAATGCTTTGCATAATTAATGTGCTGGTTAAGATAACACTGAGTCAATAATGTTGGTATAAAAGGGAATAATTCACTTTGAATAACAAGACTGAAATAGGTTACTAACTTAGTGCTTGGTTTACTTAAAGAAAAAACACAGGTGTTCGGATGTTTTTAGTTTAGTTCATATTAAGTTTAATTACGTTAAACTTATGTTATACATTTATCGAAAAATAAAAACCCACATTCAAAGTGGGTGCTTCTCAAACTTTATTCAAATACTAATTCTAATTGCATGCTTTTTATATATGTTTTGTTAGTTGATAATATGATATATAAAAAGTGAGATTGATTATATATGATCTTGATATACACTTTTATACATATGATCTCGCTGAGAAAAAAAAATTATGATTAATATAGGTATAATATATGTTTTTTTTAGTGATCCTTTCAGAATAATATTATTTAATTATATTATTTTTCATTTATTTATTTATTTATTTATTTATTTTCTTTAACTCTCTTCATACATTTTCTTAGTTTTTCTTAAATTGGATGTTTTAAAGTTTTATTATTTATTATTTATTTATAGTTTACTTATTTTCATTGAATTAATTTTTTTTCTATCCAACAATACATAAAGTAACATTTAGGTAGAGAATTATGTTTTACTTTTATTAATATTGTTTTTTTAAAAAAAACATTTTCAGAATTATATATATATATATATATAAAGTTTTTAAAATTATTTAAAAGTAAAAATACATTAATTTTTTTTATATATACCTTAAAAATAATAAATTCAAATGTTAAAATAAAATAAAAAAAACAAAGTTTTTTTTTAAAAGTAAAAACACGTTTAATTTTGTTATTTTTCTTACCACATGTAAAATGTATTGATTGTTGAATTTTTTTCGTTGATTTTTATAACTAATACTTTAAAAGCCATGTTATTAATTTTTTTTATCAATTAATAATATGGAATTTGAAAAAAACTAATTAATTATTTAAAATAAAAATTAATTTATTAATTAAATTTATTATAAATTATATAAAACTTTGCATATTTTATATCATAATTAATAAATTTTGTTTCAAATTTTTTAACTTTTAACTAATAAAATTTATCTGACTAACCATTTTCAGTGATGTTTTTCATTTACAAAAATTAAACTCAGATTTTACTTAAGAAGACGAAAAGAATTATTGAAATTGAATTACATGTTTAACCTCTCTTATGAAAATTTACATTCTTATTTATGGGAGAAGAAAAAAAAGTTAAATTCATCTTCAATTGTTTCAATGAATTTTCAAACAAACACAAATTATTATTTACTGATTTAATCACATAAGGCATCTAGTTAATAATTTTTTTTTATTAGATCACACTTATGATAAATATTTATTGAGTTTTGTAAATAATGAATATATCTATACTAGAAATAGGACTACTGATGAAATATAATATTTTGTCTCTTTCATAAAACTGAAATATATATAATCTTATTTAAAAAATATGAATTTAATAAAATAGTTAACAATTATTAGGTTTTTCGATTTAGAAAAGATGGAGTAATTCGGTACGAATAAGTAATGAGCATTTTATATCAAACTATTATTTTCAATCCAGTATTTCAAAGAATAAATATATGAGTTTTTTTTATATATTATTTTTTTTACCTATTATCTCACACTTAAATAATCACTAAAAGAAGTTAAATTTACAAATTTTTAACTATAGATTTATATCCACAAATAAGTAAGTATATTTAATGTTACCTAATTCGTTAGGAAATTTAGCATTATTTAGTAACCATACGTGATCTCTTTCTTATAAACTAATAAAAAATTATTTTTATTATATTTTTTCTATCTACAAAATTAAAATATGAGGTGTAATTTTAAAGAGCAGACGCGTAGAACACATAATAAATAACTTTACAGTACTGTATTATGTATTAAATAAATGTTGTGGAATCATGGAATAAAAAATAGAGCTATAAATAAGCACCAACCAAATCAATACAAAAAGGAAAAATATGCCAGGTATCTAATCATTTACAAAAATGTGTATTTAATTATAAATAACCAACACCTCAACATTTTGGCATCCATCTCTAAAAGTTTGATAGCTTAAAAAAATCATGACACCTTTATTTAATTAAAAAAAACACTAACACAGTATCACCTTGACTAATGATAAAAAAGAATATAAAACTTTTTTAGCAAAAGAGAATTGCCTTTCATCAACAAAATTTTAAAACATTGTACAGAATCCAATAACCTTTTTTTTTAAAAAAAAGAGATAAGGTTTACACTATATTATAATTTGAAATATTAAATTATTTTTGTAACGTATTTCATATAAAAAATGATATTAAATATGATATTACGTATTTGGAATAGTAGTCTGATATTAATGCAGTAGACTCAACATTCTTTTGTTAGAATAAGTTATAATATCTTATTATAAATTTAACATACACCATTGCAGGTAACACTAAATATTTGAAAAACACGAATCTAAATACTTATAATATGTTCATGAATAATATAATAAGTAGGATAAATTTTACTATAATAAACTTAGTATTATATTAAAAAATATTTATATCTAATTCAATATTACATAATTAACTTATAATATAATATGATATTTGCATCTCTTAATATATTATTACTTTATTATATTTTTAAATTATATAAAATCGTTTACAAATGTTATAAAGTTTATTGTGATAAAAAAAAATATAGTAAATGGGTATTTGTTATCATTACTGAATTTCTCAAGCCTATTCATGCTTGTTAAGTGGTTTTATGGAGGTATATTGAAAATATTTGGTTAATGGATGTTTTAATTGTGTAGGAATTATCTTGTAGAATAAGGGAGCGTAGCAAACACAATTATGAAATCTGTTAACTCGTATATGAGATTATATATTTATGAGTGGTTTGATAAATAAATGATCTGATAAGTCTAACAAACTCTCACTATGATAAATTCTAAATGACTTTGATATCATATTAAAACATAAACATATTTAAATTTAACTAAACTTTATAAAATCAACTCATTTGAGCTTAAATTATATACTAGTAAATGTTCTTAAACCTAATCAATGTAAGATCAACATTGTATTTTCCTTTCAACCTAAATTATTTTACATTTAAAGTGGTGGAAGGAACCATAATGAAAATGTATATGTCGCGAATCTCTATGAGTTTTGTGTGAGTAAACTAGTTGAAAAGACTTGAAGGTTGGGAGGTAGTGTATGAACTTTTTCTTCTACACATTTGAATATAGGAAGACGGTTGGTGTAGGTATACTATGGGATGCCTCCATTAACAAATTTGCATGACTTTAGTAGGAAAAGTGAAGGCCGATGATGTTCCCTGAATTTACGTAAATTAATGTGCGACATAGATTTAAAGAGGAGGAAGATGTTCCAATGAGCACCCAAAAGAATTATAAAAGAAAAGTGGTGAAGAACCCATGCAGTAGCATTAACATAAACGTATGTGTTTTTTCCTTTTTTATGATGGAACAAAATAAAGGAGCATGAATAGGCATGCAGAGGGAGCACACTCAAATATCTATATTCTTCTGCAATTTCATCTCATGCTAGATAGTGCTTTCATTTCAACGAATGGACAAGGATTAAAGGGCTATTCGATAGGTCAATCAGATGCTTACTTGATAAAACAAATATGTGGTTTTTGTTATCATCAAATAAATTATTATCTGTGTACGTTCTTTTTTATGTTTATGATAATTAATAATTAAATTTTCACTAAGTGCTTCACAAAAACACACAATTATTGTTGCAGTTCCATTATTCTTGTGGCTATAGCTACTATTAACTCATTTTTATGCTTTCCAGCTTTAGCTAACTCAAGTTACTTAGTTTTACACACTCCTAATTGGTAAACACTCGATGTTGGGTTTGGTTGTATTTTTTTGTGCTCTTTTAAGTCTACGAGTAATCTCTCCTTGTCATATAAAATAAAATAAAAATACCTGCTACTAAAATCAATCGTTAAAATTTAAAAATTGGTCATTAAATTGTTTTATGACAAAATAACGATAAAAAATAGATAGAAGCAAAAGCCATAGTCCCATAACACTTAACGAGTATTTTTTTCATTGGTCACAAAACTACGTTTTGAAAAATCGATTTCTAAAGGGTTAAAATTAATAATTAAAATAAAATATTGTTTAATAACTAATTCGAGATTATTATTATTAATATTGTTATTATTATTATTATTATTTATTAATATTAAGTTTATTCATATCAATCAAAACTAAAATGTTATAAATATACATACAATCAATAACCACTCCAATACACCAATTATAATCATAATAATAAAATAACTGTAATTAAAATAATAAAATAATTTATTATTAATAATAAAATAATTATAATTTAATCGTTAATTTGTAAAAATTTAACAATCAAAATAAAATTCGTCACTAATTTATATATCATATATTTGTATTTAACGACTGAAATCAAATTCATCACTAATTTGTAATGATTGAATGATAAAAATAAAAAAGATAATTAATTAGTAGTGTTTTAACGACCAAAACTAAATTGATGATTAATTTATAATAATTTATTTGTATTTAGCAATGAAAACATAATCCATCTTAATTTATAGTAATTTATTTATATTTAACGAATGAAACCAAATTTATCATTAATTTATAAAATTTTAACGATCAAAATCAATTTATACTAATTTAGTGTTCGAACCCAATCAATTACTATTTCAATTATATTTTATAACTAACATTATGTTGGTCCTTAAAATTGATTTTACTCTTTTATAGTCTTTTTATTATAGTGCACTAGTTTTACCTTCATCGTATGATATATTTTAAAAAATGAATTAATAATAATTTAATTTTATAAAATTAATTTATAAGAAAAAATATTTTTATTTATATATTATAATTTTGTTATAGGTATAGTTTTCTAAAAAGACTTCAACTTAAATATTTAACTGTTTAATCGGAATTTTTTCGGTACAATAATTTGTTGGTTGAGTTCTTTAATTAAGATGGAATTGTTAGAAATAAATAAAATAATTATATATACATGAATTCATTTCATTATAATATATACATAAACTAAAACATATCTTCATTTCATTATGCATACATTTATCATATATAATAATATTCAAAATATGTTAGATTTTTACAAAACAATAATAAATAGATAACATTCTTTACGTTCCTCTTTGTTATGTGGTCCTTCAATATTCTTATAAACTTATAATGCCACTTACTCCAACGTTTCATAAAACTATATATAGCATACTAGTTAAAAATTATGCAAACTAAAAATTTGTTTATTATGTAAATAAAATGTACCTGCATGGATATTGGGGGACCGAGTAATGTTGATCCACGTAGATACTGGATACTGGTTTCGCTTCTGGATGTTCTATTCTTCAAGTCTCCTTCTCTCTTCGTGTACCTCGGTCGGCCGATAGGGGTACATGTGATTGCACTCCGACGTTCAAGTCAACGATGGTGCTTAGTGAGAATTCTTTGGGTTATCTAAAAACGTACCTTTTCCCCCTTTCTCAAGTCCCTTTAGTAGGTTGACTTGGGCCTTGGTCCTCTGGGCCAAGTAACTGATGGTTAGAGGTGTGCTTAGTGGTCTCCGGGTCGTGCTTGATAGCCTCCTAAAATCCAGGGAGTGTTCCAGAGAGCGTGTGCTTGGTGGTCTCCTGAAATCCAGGGAGTGTTCCAGAGAGCGTGTTTGACTTATTCAGCGGAAACTATAATTGCTCGTTCCACGTGTAACTCCTTTCTTTATTCAACTAAGTTATTTGTCGTCAACCTTTCGGTCGTATGGTGTCGACCGGTACATAAAAAATATTGGTAAGGATATTTTAATACATTTTCTATTATAAAATATTAAAATATTTTTGTGTAACAAAAAATACATTTAACTCAATTTTTTTTATTGTTCTATATTAAACCCTCTTATCTAAATTTAGAAAAAAATGGTGTACACACTTTTCTAGCAAAAATAGAAAATATTTACTTATAAATATCATTATCCACAACTCATAACATAAAATATCTTAAACTAAATAAGAGAACCATCCAATATTCACACCATTTAAATTCAACAGAACGCAATAATATTTTTTAATGTTATAATTTTAAACAACTAACAACTTATAAATGAATATAATTGATATAATTAACTACTATTTATCATAACGTCGGATAATAATTATCATCACACTATTGAATTTTATTTTAAAATATTTTTTATCAAATTTGTTTGATTATGTGAATTTATGGATTTTACGAATCACGTACATGATGTAATAGCTTTAAAAACAAAAGTTCCACACTTTTCTTTTCTTTTCTCACTCCATATTCTTTTCTCTTTTTTTTTTAAGTTTCTTTTCCAATCTTAATTTATTTTAGAATATAATTGCACCACGCTGTAGATGAGGAGTTAAGAAACATTTATACTGATCAAATTTTCAAATAGGGTAAGTTCATTTTTGTTCTAAAGATTCTTTGTTTTATGTTTTTATTTAGGATTTAGTCATCAATCTTAGTATGGTGAGTTGAGAAGAATAATCCCCTCAATGAATTCTACTATATGCTGAATTTTTGTTTTGTTTGAATAACTTGCATTAGACCCTTAAACCTTGAAGCTTATCCAGACTAAGAGGATAAAGTTCTAGAAGTTGTTTGGAAAGCAAACAATTAAGGTAAGAAAAGTTAACTTTAACTTTCAATAGTATCCTAGGCTAGAAAATCTGAATGTGGTCCCACGTTTTAATTTCTCTTGCAGGAATGTTAATTGATAAAATTGTTTGATTTTATGTTGTGTGAACATGTATAAATATTATATTTTGATAATTTGAAAGTTAAATATTGTTTTTTGATGTTGAAAAAGTTTTTGAACGGTTTGAAATTTTAAATATTATGTGATTGAATGATATGTATTATATATGAATGATGAAAATTGTATGAAATTGATGCATACATTTGGATAATATATGAGTCGTGGTTTAATGACATTAAGTATAAAAAACATATGTTTAACAAAGATCATCTAGTTTCATTGATAATCTAAGTCATATAGGCTAAGATATCAGATGGTGAGAAGCTGAGAAAGAATCCATACACACTGAATTTCGCTGTAGACACTCAATATTGGATGTTATCGTCCATTTTATGTTGATTAAAATTCACACACTAAAAGAATGAAAAAAATGGAAACCAATCATTTAATGTTGACTGTTGTATGGAACACTAACAGCATCGGTCTAACGAATAAAAACAAATAAAAATTATTATTTAGATTAGGTTAGATGGACGCTAACATTCCTAAAAAAATATAAAATAAAAATTTTGCGTAAGTCTAACACACTACACATTAATAGCGATTAAAATAATAAATATGTATACATAAAGTGGGTCTAGTCCACTAAAGAATAAAACTTAAATTTGAAATAATTAAGTGGACGCTAATTTTAGTGGATTTTTTTTTTACAAAAGTCTAACCCACAGGTTAAAAAACAATTATTACATTGAAAGGGTCGCGTGGTAAAAGACTGTTTATAATCAACATTTATATTGACTGTCCAATTCTCCATATTCAACATTCAAACATTTACTTTTTATATAAGTTATGTCTATAATCCATCTCAATTTTTTTTTTTAAAATTTTTTATTATTTTAGTACTAAACCAAAATTTGTAAAAAACAGAATAAATCTAATATAATTTTTTATTGGTATTTATTCTCAATAATTTTATAGTTTATATTAAACTGCTCATGCTTAATAATGCAAAGGGAATTATCGATAAAGTAATGAAATTCGTTGATGTTTTTGGCATTGTCATAACAGTTCCACCCATTTTACCGACGAGATAGTCATATCATTACAAGTTTTGACTAAAGAGAAAAATGAAGTTTTGACAATCACTTTTTCTTTTATAAACAACTATTTGAGAACACTTTTAAATAACAAAATATTAAATTAAGATACATAATTAAAATAAAAAATTAAATTATTCAATAAAAAATTAATAAAAGAGTTGTGGATAGTTACATAAAATAACATGGTTGTCTATATATATAACATTTGTTTAAGTTGTTTATTGTATTGATTGAATTTGATTAAAATGTGTAGGATGATATATTGCTACTAAAATTCATTGCCATCATTTGATGTATTAGTTGCATCTAGTTAAACTGTGTGATAAACTATGTTGTTGATAAAATTCTCCTCTATCATTTGATGTATTAGTTGTATTCTATTATAGTGTGAATGATTTTTTATGGGGTTGATATGATTTGATTTCATTATTGTTGTTATTCGTTATATTTTATTGAATAATGTTTAATGATACATATTAACAGGATTTACTTGTGTTTGATGTATTCCTTGTATTTGCATTGGTTGCATGTCATAAGATTATGAAATTGCAAGATTTGTATTAAAAGAAGTTGAATTCCTCATATTAATATCAGGATGAGTTGTGTCATGAATGTTTTTCCTTTTCTTTTGTTCTTGTGTTTTACTTCTACGCATAAAATATTTTTGTGCATGACTCGCCATTTGAGTTGCATCTCTTGTTTAATTGTACTTTAAAAAAAAATTGAGTTGCTTATTTTGTTTGAATGTCCTTTTACTTGTTTTTCTAATATTCTTTGGTATTTGTCAAGTCCTTCCAAAATAGTTAATATGGTATCTATATGACTAAAGTTACTCTTTCAAAATAATTACTACTAGTTTCAAATGTACATAATTTAAATATTGCAATGTTTGTAAATTTTAAAATATTCAATATGTTTATCATTCTTGCTAATTTTGGACAAAATTCAATTTAGAAGAGCTAGTTGCACTATAGAGAAACTTTAAGTAAAGAATATTAAATAAAACATATTGAATAAGACAATATTTTGGAAAGAATCCCTATAATAAAAAATAGAGGCTTCTCCTTGAGAAGGCTCTTGATGATGTTGATGGAGTTGCAACTATCATTAGTACTTTTTTGTCATCACTAAATTTCATTTACTTAATACACTCCAACTCATACAATAAATCAAGTGCAATAGTGTTGAATATTCATTGTCACCCCTACTTTTATAATCAAAACAAAATTTATCATAAATACCTTACTATGTAACATGTTGATATTTATCCTTGAACATCCAAAGTTTAGTCCTAAGAGATTCAAATGTAATTTTTATTAGAAGGATGGAGAAGATGTTGGAATGAGTTTAATGCTTTGACTTTGGATGTGTTCCCTATCTTCCAAACTCAGTGTACGATGTCGACAACATCAATGTTTCTTTAGTTATGTCGTAAAAACTTTTCTCTTTGGTCTTCCTCTTCAACATGTCGTGAACACTCCTCCAATGTTGTCATTGTCTCAAACACCCAAATGTAGCCACATCCAGGTCCAATCCAATAAACAAAAAATGATTACTTCGACCATGAAAGAGCACATGTACTTTTATAATATTTTGTATGCTTTCATTTTTACAATGACATTATTTTAATATTTTTTATACATTATTTATTGTGTTGGTTGCATTTGATTAAAATGTGTAGGATGCATTATATTGTTAATAGAATTTATCTCCATCTCATGTATTGGTTGCATCTAGTTAAACTATGTAGAATGAACTATGTTGTTGATGAAATTCCCTCCATCATTTGATGTATTGGTTGTATTTCATTAGTGCAGATGATTATTTATGGCGTTGATATGATTTGGCTACATCATTTGTATTTTGTTGAATAATATTTAATGAGACATATTATCCGAATTTAGTTGTGATGGATGTATCATCTTCAGTATTTTTCAAGTCCTTCTAAAGTTAAAAGATCCTAGTTACACTATAGAGAAGGTTTAAGTACATAATATTAGATAAAGCATATTGAATAGGACAATATTTTCACTCCCTATAATAAAAAAAAGGCTTTTCCATGAGAAGGTCTTAATGGTGTTGATGGACTTACAACTATCATTATTAGTTTTCTTTCATGACTAAATTTAATTTACTTAATACACATCAACCCATATAGTAAACCAATGTTACATATTGATTGCCACCTATGGTCTTATTGTCAAAACAAAATATGTCCAAAACATCCAAATTTATTCATTTGGTTAACTAAGGTCCAACAAAGGAGATAATCGTTGTTATACAAGAGATAAACAATTCTAACTCTTTACTCATACAATCAAGTACATACTTACACTAATATCTTCTAAACATAGTCTCAATATCTTTATAGTAATGGATTTTGAAATTACATAGTCTCAGTGCCTTTTTTGTATCTTGACATCTTTTATTATCAGTTTCATGTAGTATCACTATGTGTTGATTATAAAATGCACTATGCGTGAAGTATTAATAATCTGGAAGAAGATTAATGGTTCTTTTATTTCAAATCAGCTAGCACATTAATGGAGGATATGTAAAACATGTTAAAGAGCAACAAGATTTAAAGATATTAACAAACTAGGGTCTCTATTTCAACAAACTCTACAAAGTATATACAAAAATATCAACATTACCTCCATTATTCTTTGCTCCATCTCTTTCCTTTTTGTTGCAACCGACTCCACCTATATGTTCCCGAATACAATATACCTCTCATCAGAAAGGTGAGGAAATTATAAGGGGAAATTATAAGGCAAAACATATAACCTTATCTCCTGTAAGAACAATTTTCCCAAAAACAAAAATAAGCAAGACTATTTTAGGTTGTTTCATATGGTAGATTAGACATGAAAAAATATCATATGAAGCAACCTAAAATAGTCTTGCTTATTTTTGTTTCTGAAAAAATTGTTCTTAAAGGAGATAAGGTGATGTGTTTTGTCTTATAATTTCTCCTTATAATTTCCTCCCTTTTTTTTTGTACTCGATTTTAGCGGTTTTCATTACAATTTTTAGGTGAGACATGAAACTTATACTGCCTCTGAAAATATATATATTGTACTTACTGAGTTCAGGAAAAATCAACAATGATACGAATTTGTCTTCATATATTTAACTTTTTCAAAGTGAGACTCTTGTCTATTCTCAACAACTACCCTCTCTCTTTATAAGGTTCTTTTAGGTTAATTCCCTCTTCCAGCCCATTGATTTTCAACATTTCTTATTCATTTAATACAAAAGAATTTGTCCTTCATAATTCAACCCTCTTACATTTTTTACAAAATACTTTATTAATTGGTTACCTAACACATTTAAAGAAAACAAAATCACAAAGGAAGAAACTTTGAACAAAACAGAGATGAAAAATGTAGCCAAAGGTATAATAATTAAGTTAGCAAAAAATTTCCTTGCATAAACATGAATGTTTCTCCTTTTGTTTTGCATTTACACATAAATATTTTTGTACGGCTACTTCACTTTTGAAAAGTCTTTATGATCTCCTTTTCAATATTCTCAAATTCTTCCAGAAACCACCTATGGTGAAAAAATAAATATGATATTCTGAAACAAATTAAAAATTAATAAAGCATTAATATAATTTCATTTAAAAAATGAAAGTATAAACAAAAATATTAAATCTACAAAAACATGTGTTCTTCTATGGTCCAAACAATCCTTATTTATTTATTGGACTGAACCTGAATGCGACGACATTGGGATGTTTGAGACGGTAGCGACAACATTGGAGAAGCTTCCATGGCGACTTGAAGAGGATGACTAAAGAGGGAGGTTGTTTCTGACATTGTTGGAAAAACATTGACGTTGTTAGTGGTTGCAAACTTAGAAGATGTAAATTTGGGATTATGTTCTAGTACACTGCTAGAAAATGAGAAGATACAAAAAAAATGAAAACTTTACTACGATAGGATAAAAAAAAGAAAGAAATCACTGTTATGTAATGTTTGTAACACAAACTTTGAAATAGAAAATGAATAAGTGGATTTGTTTGATTTTAACAAATTTTAAAATAAGTATTAGCCATCAATAAATTTTATATAAATTGGATAACATAAGGCAAGTTTTCTCTCCAAAGTCAGTTTTAATCTTTTAAAAAAATTTAAATAATCATACATGAAGTATAATTTCACATCTTTAAATAACCTCAATTTTACCCTCGTATTTCATACTTTTCTTTCACCCGCAACACTTTCATTTTTTTTTCATATTGCAGTTCCATCATTTGAGTGTGTCAGAGGGTTAACAAGAAGAAGATTCATTGTATTGACGTTGCACAGTGCAAAGATAACTTTTTTTTTTAGTTTTATACTCCATCTTTGCATCCCGTTGGTATTATTTTTCTAGATTTTGTGACTTTTAAAAAAAATAAAGAAAAAAAACACAACCACCACCAATAAAAATACTACAAAATTTACATCAATTACCAACAATAAAAACATCACAAAATTTATCTTAATCAATAACATTCACCACTATTCACTACTTCGCTACTTAAAAATGAAGAAGACACCAGATTATTCAATATACTTAAAAAAAAATTTGTTATAATAAGAAAATATGAAAGTAAAAGGAAAGGTAAGGTGTAGGAAAATCTGTCATAAGATAACTATTGAAATAACAAACTTTGAAAGAGAATTAAAATTTTAGAGACAAAAAGAGGAGCATGGACCCATGAAACTAGCAATCATTTGTTGGCATTAGCTACTTAACCACCTGGCTAGGGTTCTAGTCCCAATTCTGTGGTCCACATCATGAGCCACATTAAGATGGAGAACACAACAACAAAAATCAGTGTTGGTCCATTTTTTTCATCTTTAATATTTTATTGATATATGTTTTTTAAATATTAGTGCTTTTAAATATGGACAATATAAAAATAACAATTTAAATATAAATCTTTAAAAGGTATTGTCTCATCTTATTATGTTTACTACCTAAACAATTATATGAGAATTGTGGTTTGTTATATCATAAAACCTAATAAAATAACTTGCATAATAAAATCATTAAATAAAAATTAATTTTAATAATAATAAATTAATAATTATTATATTAATTAAATTTAAATATTTTTTGAGAGATTAATTTATAAAATTTATTAATATATAAATTTGACCCAGGTACAAAGTAAACACTACTCTATCATCAGAATATATGAAATGTGTTCTGTAAAACTCTTTTTGAAATACCTGAAATATGTTTTGAAAAATTCATTTCAAATAAACATATTCCAAAAAATATTATACACGTTTTTTAAAGTATATTTTTAAAAAAATTAAAAAAATTATTTTTCACAATGTATTTTATGAATTTCAAAAGTTTGTTCTTTAAAAATTTCTAAAATAGGTAATTTGTTAGTCACTTTAAAACAAAGGATAAAATAGTATTTTTGAAAGGTGTAGGGGTGCAGATTCAAATTGAAGGGGTTCAGGAAAGAATTTCCAAATTTGCTTAGTAAAACTCATAATCCATAACCAACAAAACCATTTTACCTTTCCCTTGAGTGAAATAGGCAATTGCTTTTTGTACCTCTATAATATTTTTTCGCACCTCCATTACAATGGAATAACAACAATGACATTTTAAAATCTTTATAGATTTTTGAAAAATATAATCTAAAATATACTAAACATCTTTTGGATGGTACATTTTTAAAAAATTATAAATAAATATATTTCAAAATAAAGATTATGAAATACATTTTAAAATGTATAATCTAAAATTAATTTATAACTATTTAGAATAATTATTTAAAAAAATATGTTTATAAAACTACCTTTCAAAACACTTCAAAATATATTCTAAAATGTTTATTTTAAAAGGTGTTACAATAAAAGTATGATAAGAGTCAATAATAAGTATTTTTCTGGATGGAGCTTTTCTGATAAATCCCATAACTCAGTGAAGAAATATTATTAAAAAGTTTTATAAATAAAGGGTACAGAGATATTTTAAATTGTTTTAAAAATTTATTCTATAATGTTAAATTTTATTATAAAATATTCTTAAAATATTAATCAAAATAGTTAAAAATCACTTTACATATTTATTTTGAAATAAATTTTCTTAAAATGCAATTGAAGTGAAATATTGACAATGAAGCCTCTTTTCTTAGGGTTGGACCAAAGCTGTTCCTTTTTCCTGTGTTAGTGTGGACATAGGGATGGGTAATAAAAACGAAGAAAAATGTGGCAAAAGTATAATTAAGTATATAATAAATAAGTAGAGGCTATAAAAAATAAATAACTAAATATGTTATAAATTAAAATTAGTTTATATTTAAGTTAACAAAATAGAAAAAATTGTATAATAGAATTTTTTCTAATTAAATTATAAAATACTAATTTTGATTTTTTTTTTTAAATTCTTATGAAAAATCTTGTTTGAATATACATATAATATATATCTATAAATAAAGGAATTCCGCACTACTGCTTTAAATTGTTTTTCTATTTTATCCTTGTTTAATATTTTATTTTATTAATTTATTTTGGTTATTTGGACATTTTATAATTTTAGAAGTTAATAAAACAGTGTTTTAATTTTATTTTTTTGTTCTCACTTAAATGACAGGAGAGTAGAAAGATTGGTACGTTAATTTTATTTTTATTTTTTAGTCTCAACAGAAGAGTGGAAAAATTTGTTACTTTTCTGTTAGATTGATATTTTTCTTTATTAAATAAGCAGTTTATTTTATTTTTGTCACTTGAGTAACAGGAGAACAGGAGAGTAAAGAGATTGATTCTCCTACATAAAAATGAAAACTAAAAAATGCAGATGCTAGGAGCGTCTGTTCCTAGTAGTAATGATAAAATAAATAAATGTTTTATTGAAAAGTAGTTAAACTAAATTTTAATGGTTTTTTTCTTTTTTTTTTCTTCTTCTAAATTTTCTCCAATTCTCTGACTCTGATATTAATTCCTTTATAAGAGAATTGAGAATTTATTATATAAGTTTGAGTATATTTTGACTCTAATTTTCTACCTAAAAACCCTTCTTTAATTTCTTAACTTTCATTTATTATTACTAACTAGGGGAAAACATGGGCATGTGTACATTTTTTTATGACCATAACAAATAAAATAAAAAATTAGTTATTATAATAAAATTAATTAAAAACTGTTACTTTTTTATAATAAGGTTATAATTATATAATAGAAACATTTCTAAATTTCTATCAAAATAAAAAATAATAATAAAATATGTATACAAAAATAGTTATAAAACATTGTTTTCTTTTAAATCACGATCATATTTATAAAATAAAACACTTCATGTGCTGTTTTTCTAGATAACGAAAACTTGATTAATAAATATGAGAATAATATATATATATATATATATATATATATATATAAAATAGTTACAAAATTCTATTTCCATTATTAGTGGTTATAAATATAAAACTAAGTGAACAGAAGTATCCGTTGAGATCAACAGTACTAAACTAAAAAAAAAATCAGAGAAAGATCATAAAGAGAAATGTTACCGTTGAAACCTTAATTGTAACGGTTGGTAACCAAAATCATATATAACGTTACAGATATCTTCTCACAATCCACTTCACTTTCATCTCTCTCTCTTTCTCTATCTCTATCTCTCTCTCAAGCAACAATCCACCATCTTTGTTTTATCACATTCTTTTCTTAGTTCAATCTATTATCATAGCAACAATGGGTGAAGCAAAAGATGCCCACATAGTAGAAATCCCCGTTGAGCAAGAACACCATCTTCATCACAAGAATGTCTTGTGTTCCATGACAAGCAACATGATTGAGGCAATAGAGGATCACCCTTTGACTGAAATCTCCGAAAGCCCTGGTCACCTTTTGCTTCTGAAGCTATGGCAAAGAGAGGAAGAACTCTTTGCTAAACGCATTGCTCACAAGGAGACAAGAATGGACTCTATCAAAGCTGAACTCTTTCAACTATCTTCTTTCTTCTTCATCTTTCATGGCTTCTTCCTAACCCTCTTGTTCACTTCCTGGACCAAGTCTCACCAAGAGGACCAGCAGGACCAACACAGTGTTTGTTATAAGTGGTGGCTTCCCTCCATGTTGTCCCTTTGCACTTCCCTTGTGTTTGTGGTTCTTGTTCAGGTGAAGGTGCACAGGTATTGGAAGGTGTGGGCACAGTTGCAAAGGGAGAGGAGTGATGGTAGGGCTGTCACAAGGTGCATTCAGGAGTTGAGGATGAAAGGGGCTAGTTTTGATCTGTCTAAGGAGCCTAATTGTGGGAAGAGGATGAAGAGCTCCAGTGTTGAGATCAAGTGGGGACCACTCACTTGGTGTTCTAAGAACTTACTCACCATTTCCCTTGTTTGCTTTACAGGTTTGCTGTTTCCTGCTTCCAAGTTGGTCCTCTGTGGCTTGTGATCATGGATCTGCCTCTCCTTGGAGCATGAATTTTTTGCTGAGGGACTTGTTGTGGTACAAATTTCCCCCCTCTTTGTCTAATAAATTTACATACAAAATCAGATCTTTAAAAGAGTAAAGTCTAAATATAGCAACTGTAGTCTTCCAATCTTCTTTAATTGGTAAAATTTGTTCCTTAGCAGTAAATTAAATTTTGAGGAAAATACTGTTGTTTTTATATGGTTTGTCTCTTGCACTTGTTTAGCCTTTGATGGGGGAATGAAGCAGATTTGGTCCGATAGATTAGACAACCCTTTTGAAGATAAGAGAAGCCTCATTTGAATGCAAAGTTCAAATTTTGCAAGGAGAGGGGCTTGAGCATGTGATATGTCATGCATACATGCACAAACAGGACCAACTATAGGAGACAGGAGACACATTCAAGTCCCTACTGAGAAGGTTTCACTTGATGGTTGTGTTGCTGATTGCTGGATGCAACACCTCTTGTGTGCTCTTGAGATCTACAATGTTGGGAACTCTATCTACAATGCAGTGCTTGCTGCTCCAATTTTGACTCATTCTATACTACCAAGATGCGAATTCATTTTTTAGAACAATCTAGCCAAGTTGACATTTTTCATTTTTTAGAAAATTCTTTAACATTTCATTTCAATTTAACATTGTATTATTCTTATTTCCCATAAAATTATGAACAAATTCTTTCATTCTTTTTTTGGGCCATGTTCGCTTGTGAGTGTCCCTTGTTCCCAAATATAAAGCTTTTTGGAGGTTGGGAGATAAAAATTCACTGAATAACCTATAAAAGATAAAATAAAACTAGCAATCAAGTGCCACTAGAGACAAATTGACTCTGATCCATAATTACAAATACTTGGAAGCAGATTTACCAAATTGAAACCAATTTAGTGCTGTTTTTATTCACATTATTACAATCAACCAAGCAGATTTAGGGTTTTCTCCAATAAAAAAACATTTTTGTCTGCAATTGACAATTTGCAGCATTTTTACTATTGACAGTTTTGGTCCAACTTGGAAGCAGATTATTATTTGTGTTGCAGTCGTTTAATGCACGCTAATTTGTTAAGTAGTACCAGAGTGATGATATCTCCAATTCTAATAGTAGTAGAATTGTATCAACAATATCTTTAACTATAACATTAATAAGCCTTATCCTGTGGGAAAATTTGGTCACATCACGGGTTTTATAACATAAGTTAAAGCAATGTTAAAAAAATAATGAAAACAAAAAAATCCTTTATCCTATGTGAATGTCCCTTGTTCCAAAAATCCAATAATCCATTCATAATACAAATCAACCTCTATTAGGCACTCAAGTCTTCCATGCATACTCAAATGCTAGTAAAAAGATGCCTGACAGATACTAAGCATTTTCAAAACCAAAAATGCGAAAAACACCTGCAACCAAAATGCACAAAAGTTAGCAGTGTCATTGTGTTTCAATTAAAACTTAACTGGTACACCAAAAATGATACCTTCATCAGCCTGATACTTGTTTTTGTCATCACCAGCATAAGCAAGTAAATTGTATTTAGGATTCCACTCAACACTGTTCATAGCGGCTCTACAAGGAATTTGATGCACTGTTCTTCCAGTTTCAACGTTTGACTGTTGCATAAAGTAGCAATCAAAAAAGAAAGCAAGAAAGAAAAGCAAGCAAGGCAAGAAAGAAAGAAAACAACAAATAAAGCAACACATCAAGCAAGAAAACGACAAATAAAACAAGACATCAAGCAAGAAAGCAACAAATAAAGCAAGAAAGAAAGCAATAAATAAAGCAAGACATCAAGCAAGAAAGTAAGAAAGCAACCAAGAAAGATTAAAAAAGAAAGAAACCAAGGAAGCAACCGAAGGAATAAAGAAAGGAAGAAAGCTAGCAAGCAAGAAAGTAAGAAAGAAAATACTTAAGAAAAAAAAGAAAGCAAGAAGGTAAGAAAACAACAAAAAAACAGAAAAAAGAAGAAAGAAAGGAAGCAAGGAGAAAGAAAGCAAACAAAAGGTTTCACACACAAGTTGACAATCTCAACGTGAAGGAGTGTGTTGGAGATCCCACATCGGCTAGAGATAAGAATATTTTATGATATAAGTGAGTGCAAACCTCATCTTATAAGTCATTTTTATAGAGTTACCTTAGGTTTAAAGTCCACTTATTAATATGGTATCAAAGTCATTTAGAATCTATCCTAGTAAGAAGAGTTTGTTGGACTTATCAGACCACCCGTTATCGGAACACTCATAAATATATAGTCTCACGCACGAGTTGATAGGTCTTAGCGTGAGTGGGGTGTTGTAGATCACACATTGACTAGAGATAATATAGTCAATGACATTTCATAATATATAACTAGGTGTAAACCTCACCTTATAAGCCGATTTTATAAAGTTAGTTAAATTTAAAATTCACTTCTTAATATGGAAATAAGAAAGGAAGCAAGCTAGCAAGCAAAAAAGGAAGCTAACAAGCAAGCGAGAAAGAAAGCAAAAAACAAGAAAGCAACGAAGCAATAAAGAAAGCAAGTAAGCACAATAAAGAAAGCAAGTAAGCACAATAAAGAAAGCAAGTAAGCACAATAAAGAAAGCAAGTAAGCGCAATAAAGAAAGAAAGGGAGAAAAACGAAGAAAGAAAGGAAGCAAGGAACAAGAAAGAAAGAAAGAAAGTCATGTAACTTACTATATCAATGAACAAGTCTTCACTTGCAGAAGCAATTAAATCCCCAGTATAATTGAAGCCAATCGTTCGGACGGGCCACCTAAGAAACAAAGCATTTCATATTTGTCACAGAAACAAGAAAAACAATCAACATAGCCCAAACAATGAAAGCTGAATACACAAACATGAAAACCAATGAAAACTCACTCTAGCTTTGTGAAGGTACGCACACAGAGCATCTCTGAGATGTTCCACAGGCTGACAAGGGAATCAGCACTTCCAACAGCAAAATATCTGCCAGAATAACATGGCATTATTTATTTGTTATGTCCTTTTATAGATACTTTTTCTATGGAAACTAAGGTTACTCAATTGAAGGAAATGAAGACAACAAATTAAAATTTTAGAACCAGATATATGGTTGTACATTTGTATCTAACTTTCTAACAGAAATGCTATCAGTGAGACCAGAAATAGCGAACTCTTGGAAACATACCTTCCTACTGGATCAATTGCAATGCAATAACAACCAGCTGTATGAGCCATGAGAGTGTCAAGAGGTCGAAGAGATGGGTAAGACAGTACTTCCACAGTCCCTAAGAGGGCAAGATGAAATGATAAAAATATAAGAAAGTCCTCTACTTTATAAAAGCCCAAGTTGAGATTTATATTTTAGAAAGTACCAAGTCAGTCAATGATCTTACCATTTCCTGTTGTTAGAAAGAACATCTCGCCGGTCATGTTCCAAGCAATCTCATTTACCTGGAAAAAAAAAGAGAATCATCGTGTTCAATGAATCAATTCTTCTTGATAGAGTTATGTTTTCCTTTGTGGATTTACACTTTTTAAGTATTGTAAGAGTGTAAATCATAGATGGACACGTATGAACTCCCAAAAGAGCAGGTATAAGTTGGGTGCAACTGAGCAAAACAACGATAATGAATGATATTGAAGGAGTTAGAACTTCAGGTGAGATGAATGCAAAAAGAGAAGAAAACAAAGCTAGGAACCAGAAAACACAGGTAGTTCAGAAAGTGAGGGTATGTGATGGGAAGCAGAAGCATACGGTACTCATTCAGATAGTAATCCACACTATTTTCCATATAGGGTGAATCCTTGAAACTTACACTGGTGTGGATATAGTGAAAAAACAACATTATGTATATTTTTAAAAGACTCAACAGGTTTCAAAGCAAGGAATTGAAAGTCTCTCGTGTTCAACCAATATAGAAGTCAAACAACAAAAATATGATAATTATTGGTTAATTTTGATGGTTTAATACTAGCCCGCTTAGTTCTGCCAATTGACTGTAAATTTATATCAACTTACAAAACAATATGTAATTTACCTCCGACTAACAAGCCCTTTATTGGACTGTAAATTTCAATTTCTATTCCTCAACATGGTTGGATGGTTTAAAATAGAAGGTAATCCAAACTAACATGTAAACACTGAATTCTATTCACTTATATGAAAAATAAGAGTACAAGGATATACTTATATACAAAATATACTAATGAGCTTATGGGCCCAATATCAGAGTGCACAACAACAAAGTATCATTCTTTTACCAAATTTCCCTATCCTCCTTCACATCTTCAAGCTTAGTGTAGAGGTGATTCTTCAATCCTTGTCCAATACACCACTTCTCAACAGCCTTGGACCACAAAACATGATTGGATAAGCCCCATACTTCCTCGGTTGCAATGGCTGGAGTGGAAGTGAAGGCAGAGAAAAGGCACTGACTTGGAAGATGATGAACTAGACATCTTTTTAATAATAAAAAAACCTCGCTCTAAAACCATCTAGAAACTTAACTATATTCACTTAAAATAAAGAAAAAGGGGATATATTTATATACAACATATTCTAATGGGAATAGTTCAAGAATATACAAACATAACATATGTATTTTACCAATTAAACTGATAAAGGCTAATGAAAGACAAGTCACTTATAATTTTCAAGTTTCAGCATCATTTCTCATTCTCAAAAATAGGCTTTAACAAATTGACAGAAACGGATGCAACAACAAGAATGAAGTATAAACTAGATTATACCTCATAATTGAACTTGCGCCTATGAATTGGTTTGAACTTCCGAACATCCAGTATTGTTAATTCGTCATCCTATGAAACACAAAACAAGGAATAACTTTACCACACTTAAAAACAGCAAGAGAACCATAGCCATAGTCTATTGAATAACTACAGACCTAATGATTCTAGAGCAAGAAACAATTCAAGCAAAACAGCCTACAGTTGGCACTGATATCCAATCACCACACCTGCACTTCAGAGCTTAAAGCAAATGGATTGTGTCACATACCCTGTTACCAACAGCTACATGAGTCCCATCAGGTTTGTAAGTGATGTTGATATTCTCCCCACTAAGTTCTGCCTGTTGTGAACATTTTCCACCTGCAGAAACCAAACATCATCAACTTTTTCCAAGCCCCCTCCCGTTCCTTAATCAAAATAATAATCTATTTATATCATTTTAGACTTCTGTTGAGCTAATTCAATTAGCATTTTTTCCAACTATTCATTAAAAAACACGTATCTTACCTATAGAAATATTTTCAAGTAAATAAACCAATTATTTGTGCATTCCAAATTGCATATATGGTATAGGTTTGTATTGGATGAAGAAAATATAACCATACAACGCATTACATGTCTCCCAAATTATAAAAAGCCATAATATATCTCCTGCCTTCTGATATGACATACTAAAATAAATTGTGTATCTAAATAATCACTTACTTCGAGCATCCCACAAGCGAACAGTCTTGTCACCCGATGCAGTTGCAATCAGATCAGCATGCTTAGGGTCCCAGCATAGCTGATCAACACTATCACTGTGCCCTTTCAATTCAATATCTTTGACCTTGCCCTACAATAAACGTAATCTTTCATTTATTGAATGAGACTGGAAAATTCATAGTTGACCTACAGCTTCAATAAGGATTTCCTTTCAGATTATGCAGAATTCACAATGTCATTATTGATTAGATCGAACAAGATCTAATTCTAATAGAAACATCCTCTCTGACATTACAGTCGATTTGGATCACTGAAGGTAATCCATAGGTAGTGAACCTTTGGTAACCCTCATCCATTGATCCCAACTGATCCTAGTACTTTCCCTGCTCTAGATGCATCTCAGCATTAAGTTTAACTCTTCCTTCTGCTAAAATATTTCAAGGATTAACCCTTGGTAAAATCACTTTAAAAAAACTAAAATCTTATGTGAAGAAAACATTTACCTAAACCCAAAATCCTTTAGAGGTCATTTATCTCATCCCCAGAAAGTAAAAAGGTTATTTCATAGTGAAAATTATTAACAAGATATCAACACTTGGGTATTCATTTTTTTAACAAACAGCGCACCAACTACATTTCTTTGTAAACACTAACTTATGTTTTCTCCAATCAAATGACACCATCTCTATGTGACTAATGACACTTTTATTCCATAACCCTCAAGCCATAATCAGGTACAACAACCTACAAGTCTGGCCCGGACCGAAGGCTAATACAATTTAATCAACGAAATTAAACAAGATAACATGTTGTCTCATTCTTCAGAGAGCGCTATTATGAGAAAAATATATCAAAACAAAATTAAAAAATTGGTGCCACAAACACAAAACAAAAGGGGGAGCAATTAGGAGTAATCTCACATGCCCATGTGGCTCAATATGCCATATTCGCGCAGTTTGGTCCACAGAGCCAGAAGCAAGTTTTGTGCCAATGCAATTCCACGCCACAGAGTGCACCTAGTGGAGAAAAAAAAAACACCCATTTCAGAATTGAAGCAGAAAAATTGAACAAGGGCTTGTTTTCCACATAAACCGAAGGTTTCAAGCATAAGAGGCACGAAAGTGAAGAGCTTTGAACGCGTTTACCATGAATGAGAAAGAGGGAGCAAAAGGGTACCTTCTTCTTGTGACCCGAATACTCTCGGCTATGGAGATTCTTAAACGGGATTTGTTCCTCCATGGTGGAAGCAACGAATCTGGGAAGCACTTTTCTCAGGCTTCAGTAGAAAGATTCGCAGTAACTGTGATTATTGTGAGAAGTGTGTGATGATTGTAGTGGAAACGCACGCACAGGAGGAAGAGGGAAAATGAAGTGTTCTTTTTTTACCTGAAAAATTCGTAGGAATATTGAGCTTAAATATATTTGTAGTGATTAATATATATTATTTGGTTTAATAGAAAATTAAAATAATTCTCAAAATATAATTGTTCTTTATTTCTAAATATGTGAAATAATTTACGTTTAGTTTTTTATATTTTTCTAAAGAGTTTAAAAATAAACACTAGAAATGAAATAAATGACTGAAATCAACAAAATAAACAAAATATTTGAGATTAAAAAATTCAAAGACTACAGATATTAACAATGACTGAAATAAATGAAAAGATAAAATAAAAATATAATATATTATATAAATGATAATAACATGTTAAATCCTTCTACAATTATTTATCGAAAATATAAACAGAAATCAATTTTGTTATTACCAACAGTGTAATTATGAGAGCTTTGTAACCAGCATAATTGTTTCTTTCATCCAATCAATTAATTTGATCCTCCACCCAATTAACTTTTTCAAGATTGTTTTTCATTTCATAATTAAAAGTCTGGATTAAAAAATACATTTCAGAAAAAGAAAATTAAAAAAAATGTATTCTGAAAATGAAATCTCATATAACTGGAAAACCCAAATTTCATTATCTAAAAATAATTCTAAAATAAATAAAAATACATTTTGAAAAAAAAAAACAGAAAACAAAATGTAAAAATATATTTTAAGAAAATATTTCATAATCTGTGTTCCGGAAATTCAAATATGTAAATATATTAAAAATAGTAAATATATAATACATTTTGAAGTGCATCTCACACATAACATTTTGATCATTTCAATTTCATGCCAATAATAAAGTGCAAATTCAAATTTATTGGATGGAGGAAGATTGCCCTAAAATGTATAAGGTAAAAAATAATAAGAAATGAAGGTTGATAAATGAGTTATGGATAGACATTAAAGAGCCCAAAGATTAGGTCAAATTGTTTTATCAAGTGATTTAATTATATTTTTTTCAGGTCGTGCTTTTAAATGACATGACATTAAATATTGTTTAGAATAGTGTAGTTTTGTTGAGGGAGATTATCTAAATAAAGGTTGCATTCATGAAAGAATATTAAGCGAATGAAAAAATGCTTGCTAAGCAATATTTGGCTAATTTATTTAGTCTTTATGATCATTTAGTGGGGATAATGGTTGCAAACCGATACATAATCCTACTTTTGTGTTATATGTTTATAAAAATAGTTTTGTTATATATATATATATATATATATATATATATATATAATGTGGATTTAATGTTTTGTTATTTTGAATTTTGGATGTGAGTGAGAAACAAAAAGAAAATGAGCATAGCATACAAGGACTCATCTTTAATAAGTTAAAATAACTTTTTTTTCTCTTTTATAAATTCCAAATTAAATCACATTTTATTATTTTTATTTAAATATTTAAGCTTAGTATGTTGTACAATGGGATTAAGAAAGAGAAGCTTATTTTCTTAAAAAAATTTCTTTTAAACTTGAAGTAGAAATTGATTCAGAGGAAAATTGGGATCGAAGATGGAAAAGAATGGTTTGTCTTGTTTGTATGTCAACTCTGATAATTGTATTTCATTAATTTATCATTTATGTCTTGTTTCTATTGTCAACTCTAATGATTGTATTGTGTACACGAATAGATATAGGTATATGTGAAAAAACAACGTTAAAAAAAATAGATTTTTTTAGTTTTGACACTTTTTTTTAAAATAATTGTTTATACATGTGTGTTTTGTGTATATTTAATTTTATATTTTTTTTTAATTACTAAAAACTTTGTACAAACCCTTTGATTGGTTTATAGTATAGTAGGTAGTTAATTTTTACCTATGGGTGTTATAATAATTTATAGGTAACTTGAACTTTTGTTCGTGGATTATTTAGAATCGTTGATGTATGATATGATTTGGTAAAACTTAGGTAAACTTTAGAATACTTTATATTTTGCTTATAGATAATAATTAACAACTTGAAATTTTAGAGATGATGTATTGTATGATATAATTTTATTTACATTGGAGAGATAAATAAATATAGACTTAATACGTGGAAATAAATTATGGTATGAAATGTGTTTTTGGTGATTTTGTTACTTGGATTTATGGACTAAATTTTAAATTTTTATAAAAAAATATTATGCAATCCTTGCTTGCATCTTTAGTTGTAGATCTTCTTCTTTTGATTTAATTTTTTTTTACAGTTGATTAATGATAATGCAAAAGAACGAAGAATTGTAAAATTTTTGGAAGAGATTAAAATTATGACTGTGAATCTAAGTGAGGTTAGGTCAACACTTAGTTTCTAGAGTGAGGTTGAACCAACACTAGGAGTCTAAAAAGTTGTCTAGCAAGAATACAACTCTAGAGAACTTTGAACAAGTAAAAGTGTTTCAAATTGGACACCATTTCATTACTCAAATCAAAGTTAAAATCATATACAAGAGGCTCTTATTTATAATCAAATCAAAGTTAAATGAAGATGACACGTGGAGTTTCATGTCTTCATTGCCTACAATTCTATTTACATCCATTTTTTTACTATTTTACACCCTACTTTCTTTTCTATTTACATCATACTCTACTTTGACCCAGAATACAAGTCTCAATAAATCATAACTACTTTACACATTTTTTACAAGACTAAGAAAAAGAAAAAAAAAACTTTACAATCTATTTATAAATGTTTGATATTGGTTTATTTTATTGGCTGAAAGTTTTAAAGTCAGATGGTTTTCATCAAATAATTTTTAGATTGTTAAGAGTTTGGTTTAGATTGTGAATAAATATTTTGATTGTTGTGTATTATTATTGAATCATAGGTGAAATTATATTATTAACTTAATTCTTTCATTATGTTTAACTTTAACTTAAAGATGATAAATGAAAACTTCAAATTTTTTGTTTTCAACTAGTCACTATGTTTCAAAGTCGCCTAATGAATTGGGTAAGGTTTGAAGAAGCTTGTTAAGAAAAAGTACTGGAAAATCATTTTCTTAAGAATAGCTTAATGGATTGGATCTAAACAAAAATTCACTCCACATATTATAATCTTGCTAGTGAATTCTTAAAAAAACTCCAATATTTTATTTATTTTTTATATTATTTAAATGCCTTTTTAATATAGTTATAATTTGGTAAAATAAACATATAAGTATATCTTGACACTACAAGAAAATGATTGAATGGTAACTAATTTAGAAACCAAAAAAAATTAGTTTCTATAGTAACTAATTTAGATACCATTTTATAAACTAAAAATTATTGGTTACTAAAATGGTATCTATTATTAATACAAATTATAAAATAATTAGATACTATATTTTTGGTAGCTAATAATAAAAATAAAAAAAGTATTTTTATAGAAACCATTTTTTTAGTCTCTTGTTAAAATGTAATTGGAAACCATTTTTTTAGTCACTTTTAATCTATTTTAGAAACTAATTTTTGGTGTTTAAAAATAATAAAATTAGAAACTAATTTTATAGTTTCTAATCACCATATAATTAGATACTTACATTTTTAGTCACTATTATTTGAATTTAGATACTAATTTTGAGATAATTAAATTTTATAAAATTAATTATTAATCATTAATTTATAAAATATTTTAAATTAATATGAATGAATTTCCAAATTTATTAGTTTTAGTATAATATTAAAATAATTGATATCAATTTAAAAATTACATTTAAAATAATATTTTAACCTTTTAATTTTATTTAAACATAGAATTAAATTAATAACAAATTCAAAATATTGTTTAAATTAAAAAATTTATGAATTAATTTAAAATAGATATGTATACTTTTTTTTTAAACTAAATAGTGCAGTTTTCAATTTCTAACTTTAACTCTCTTTAATATTTTATCTTTTGTACTTATCTCTCACTAAGCACACACGCACTTGCACTCTGCAACACTCTGCAACGACGACGGAAATGGCTACTCACCCTGGAGCAAGGACGACGGAAACGACAACTCACCTGCAGCAACGACAACGGCAACGCACCTGCAGAAACGACGACGGCAACGGCAACGCACCCTGCAGCAACAGCGACGGCAACACACTCTGCAACGGCAACGGCCTCTGCAATGGCGACGACAACACATCCGAAGGAGGCCAACCTCTTCAACCTTATCATTGTAAGTTTCGATTCGTGATCCATTCTTGCCTTTGCTTATCTTTCCCATCTTAAAACATCTTAAAACCCTAGATCTGTTATTTGTATTCCCTCATTTAATTGCTAGTTGAGTGTTGTTTGGCTTCTCTTTTAATCAATCTGATATATTGAAATTTAATTAAAGAGCATCACACAAAGTATAATCCTCATATGTCATTATTTTTCTACCACTGGTCGTCACTTCAAAGTGAGTTCAAACAAACTGTGCTGAAATATGAGTTTCGGTGCTATAGTTGGTACTTAGAATTATGATAATATAGTCCAGAGTATTCAGTGACTGATTGTAGATGATAGACACACATGCAGACAGGGTCAGTCACAGATTCTATTGTTCAACACTTTGCATTTGCATAGCCATAGATATTAGGCAGAGAAAGAAAAGAGAAAGGAAGAGGGAAGCACATACACAGTGGAAAGATAAACTCACACTATGGATTTCTTTTTAGTCTACATACTAATATTTTTTACTTATTGATGATTAAATCTTTGTTAAAGAACATGGTTGGTCATTTTTAATGATTGTTTCATCTGTACAAAAGTTTGATTCCAAAAGTGTCTTCAAGGAACTTGTGTTCAAATTCAACTTAGCCACTGTCATATATAGTAAACTTTGTTTTAGCAATCAAAGAAATGTTTGAAACTATTGTAGTCAAGAAATATTTTCTAATATGAAATGTTTGTATGATTATGAAAATATATATTTTTTCAAATAGAAAAGTGGTAAGAAAGAGTATCAAGTTGGTTTTTATTTTTGTTTGAGGGGTTAGTGATACTTAGCACTGCTATGTGTTGCTGTTTTTGGGGTTTCACCCAAAGGACTGCCTTTTGCCTTTTCAGACCACCTACAAACAGATACTACCTAACAAAAGGGTGAGCATCAGCCTCTTTAAAGTGAAGCCAGATTCCAGTTGAATCACACTTGGGAGAGTCTACCTCTGAACCCAGTATAGCTGTTGAAGGGTAGGTATGAGTTGAGTCTTGAAGCTACCTTTGGGTTTAAAGAGATGTGAATGGATTCTGTGCCTCAATTATTTAATCTAAATTGTGGAGTATTAATTTTGTTGTACAAACAAGCCCAAGGGTGCTAGAAGAGTTTGTTTAATTCATTTTTTTACTCACATTTTCCCTTTTACTTGCTTTTCTAGATAGATAACTTAGAATCTAGTACTCACAATAGTTTATCGTGGGTTCCAATCAGCTTAAGCGATTTGGACAAGTATAACTTCCAAATTCAAAGAACGTGGATTATACTACCGTACTGATAAAATTTTATAAGAATGGTCACTTATATTTTCATTTTAAAGGTTTAATTTGAGTCTGACTGTCTACTAGCTGCTTCAAGACATGTAATTATTTTTTTCAGCTGTTAAGGCATCTCATGAAGACGGTTTCTCAGCTGGACACTGGAAATAAGCCTGTTGGTACTATAGCTTATATGGCTTGAATGGAACAACTGATGTAATACCACTATGATGTTAAAAAGGTTATAGTGAAATTGGAGATTATGCCTAGTCTAACCAAATCAGTTTCATGATATCCAAATCAAATATGGCTTTATTTAATATTTCTATTACTAATTATGAGTTGTAATATTATGCTTGTTTTATTCCCTACAGCTGAGGATTGGTTGAAGCCTAATGTTGTGTTGGAAGCATTTGAAGCCAGGGCTGCTAGGATATGTGTTGCTTGTGCTCAAAATCTTAGCAAGTTCTCTAACCCAGAAGAGAGTAAATGATTTAATCATCTTTTAAGTCAGAAGCCTAGTGTTTGTATTATTATATTCTTAATATTATCTATAAACTAATTTATTGTATGTAATATAAGAATCATTTTTTGAGTAACAATGCATCCTTTGTATATGTTTCAAGGTATCATATATATTTGTTTATCATAGCTTAATTTATTTCTAATGATTTATCTATAAAAGAGGAGCTAAAACATATTGGAATCTGAATTCATCTTCTTGCATGAGAGTAAATAAAGTGTTTGAGTTACTTTTAAGTAAAATCTATCACATTTGTTGTGACAGACAGCTTCGAAAACTTTTACTGGCTAATTTTTCTAGTTTTTATTTTTTTTCTTAAACCTAATAAGCAGTTCCAAAGTTAGTTGTCTGTTTATAAATTTGCATGAGAAACATAAAATTAATATTTATATTTACTAAAATAGAAAGATAAAGTACAAATATAGATCGGTGAAAATTCCTCTTGAAATAAAATGCATCTAACAAATGGCAAAAAGAATATGTGATGTTATTTATGGATTACTAATGTATATATTTCTTTATCTTATAATGTTTAAAAAAACTATGAAAATAAAATAATTTTAACTTGGGTTTATTTGATTATCTTTTGTTTCTATCACAATCTTAGTTCACATTCACAATTTATAAAAAAAAAATTGTAAAATTTGAAAAAAATTACTCACTTCTTACCATATCTCGATTATGAACATAATTGTTTTGAGTTGACAAACTCTATAAATTTATTTTAAAATTAGTAAACTTAAATTTACAAATAAATATAAAATAGGAAAGAGTAAGTAGGTAAATAAAATAATATTTTATAATAAATTATATTATTTAGAAACCAATATAGTGACCATTTTTTGGTATTTATATATTTGGTCACTAAATAAGTTTCTATATATTTTGGTCACTAAATTGATTTCAATGAAATTGGTTGTTAATTTGGTTTCTATATAATTGGTCACTAAATTAGTTTCTATATATTTGGTCACTAAATTAGTTTCTATATATTTGGTTACTAAATTGGTTTTTATTTAATGGTAACTAAATTGGTTTCTAAATTAGAATCTAAATTGGTATATAAAATTAGCGACCATGATTTTAGCCACTTAAGACTATTAGTTTCTAAATTGGTCTCTAATGAAGTTAGTGACTAATTTTATCATTTTAGAAACCAAAAAATTAGTTTCTAAAAACACTTTTTCTTGTAGTGTGAATCCACCTTACCTATAAAATTAAAACATTGATAAAATATGATTTCATCTTAAAAAAAAATTAAACTTAATTTAATCTTATCAAACTTTTTGTAAGATAAAATTTCTATCTATAAACTTTACTATATATATTCTAATTTAATTTACTTCTTAACTCAATCTACACGGATTCTTTTTATGTTCTAAAAATGCTAAAGAAAGAAACAACTAAAATTTATTCTTGAAGGGCAAAACTCCTAAAATTACATTGAATTACTTTCTGAAACATGTTTCTATTCCAACCTACTTGACAACTACAAATAAATGTGTAGATAAATATTTTTGAGGCTTTGAAACATGTTGAAAAATGCTGTAGAAAACTTGAAGGTGTGAGATGAAATAGTAATTTCTTCAAAAGTGGCATCAAAATTATGAATCTCTAGTCTTCAGAAGATTGATACAATCTAACTCTCAACTTCATTTCATATGCATATATAAAAAGAAATGAGGTTCTTCTTATGCTATTAAAAGTTTATGCTTTTCTCTTATTCTTTTTCTATGTATACACACACCAGCACCAGCACCAGCCATGCATGGACATGTTATGAACCATCAATGGCTGGCTTAATTACAGTATGAAATAGTACATTATAAAATATAGTGAAGAGAACCAGACCACCAGCTACACTTCCAAGAAATGAATCTGAAATTTCTAATTGGTCTTTGACATTGCCCTGCTCTGTCAGAAGCTTCACTTCAGGAACTGCAAAAGGTTAAGAACAATAGGAAAATTATAGGGTAAACTTTGTAAAATAACTTAAATTTCAAATCTTTCTCTAATGGGGGCACTGGAAATCATAATATATATATCATCAATCACTGAAAAATTCAAAGCAGAAAAAGAACTAGAAATTTTAGCTATGGATTGAGGATGAAAAAGAAAAGAATAGTACCCTTGAGTTTTGGAGCATTGGAGGGTCGTTTTCTGCTAGAGAGGGATTGCATTTGTTCATCAAGCCTTTTGAGTTCTTCTCTGGCTTTTTCTGGCTCTACCTCATATTGCTGTGACTGTGAATCTTCCTTCACTGATGCATGAACAATCCCAAAACAAGAAGAAGATGAAGAAGAAGAAGGGTTTGTGATGAACCTCTTGTCCTTGAAAATGCCTCCATTAGTGTGCACAACAAACAGTGATGGTGGCTGCTGGTAGAAGCAAAGAAGTTGCATGGATGAGAGCATTTGAAATTGAATATGGGAAATGGAAATTGGAACTGCTCCTTCACTCACCCCAAATATCTAACACACAACACAACAACCATTGGAATTGAAGATAATGTTGTGTCTTTTATCTTCATGTTCATGACAGTGACCTTTCACTTTTATGTTTTTTAATATCAGTATTGGTTGTAGCAAAGTGTTTTTTAGGTGTAATCTAATTAACTCACATTTTACAAATTTGATCACATATTAAATTATTTAATTATTTAAGTAATATAATTTCTGAAAAAAAAGTATAATTTATAATTCTTTAAGGTTATAAATTTTTTAAAAAAAAATAGAGAAATCCTACTCAATTAGATAACTTTTTGAATGGATAAGGAATTTATTCAAACCAAATCCAATCCAACCGTCCATATACCCTAAAAATATATAGATATATTGATCGCGCCTTTGATATATTGTCAGTATAATTTTTATATTATTAATTAATTAATTTAAATTTATTTACATGTAAATTGTAAATAATAAGTAAAATTAAAATATTATATTTAATAGATAGCGTCTCACCATAAAAAACACAATGAATGTATTGTGTGATAAATAAATGAGTTTTTTACACTAATTTTTGTTGAATTATCAAAATAATCTTCAGTTTTTATTTTAACGTTTTTTACAACCATAATTTGTATTACTCCATAAATATATTTAATTATTATAATACAAATTTTACATGTTTATATACAAACTTACATGTTTATATAAATACAAATCCAACATTTTTATGATTACACTATGAATCAACAATAAAAGAACAATAAAAAATTAAAAAGCTTAATGGATTGACATTGTTATGCTGAGATATGATATTATGAAATTTCATTTAACTTTATTGTTAAGGGGACAAACTAATGTGAGTGGTTGGTTAATTTTTCGAATATTTTAATTCAATTTAACATCTAAAAAATATAAGTCAATTATTCAAAATTATAAAAGAAATATCCATGGAATATAATAGAATAAATAATATAAAAAAAGCGTTGTAAAATTATTACTGACATCATTCATTCAAAATATAGCAATCATACAAAACGTATATCTAATTGAAATATTTTTAAGTAAATAGAAAAACAATTGGTGTTTAGGGATACAAAACGCATCTAATTTGAATTTTTCTTTATTTTGACACAATTAAGTATAATATAAATATGAATAATATTTTATTTTTGTAATTGATATAATTAAGAATAAGAATATGTATGATTTTGATAAAAATATTGTATTTATTACGAGTAGGAGGAGTATGAATAATCTTAATTTTTTAAAATTATATATATATATATATATATATATATATATTTTTTTTTTTTATTTTATTTTTCCGTCATGTCCCCATATTTATTCTACTATTTATTCTTATTTATATACTCGTTTCTGTTATAAATTGTTAAATTTTTTAATTTATTAATAATATAAAAATTATGTCAACTTTTATTTTATTCTTAATTTCATAACTCATTTTAGGTCATGGTTATTTTTTACTTTTTCTGTGATTATGTCATATTTATTTAATTTTTATTTAATATTTATATAATTATAATTTTTTATATGAGATATAAAAAATTAAAACATATATTCAGTACTTTATAATATCATAATTTATTGGATGTAATTTTTTTTAAAAAAATATTTAATTGATATTTGAAATAATAAAGAGATTCATACAGTTATACTCATTCACCGGATAAGAATGATAAAAAATACAAAAAATAATATTTATTAAATATAAAAATAAGACGAATATGAAATTTTTATTTAAAAATGTAGTTAAGAACTCTCAACTACTTCATCTCTTGGTGATATTTGATTAACAAATTTAGAGAAAATATTAATTTTTGTAAAACTCTCCCTGGTCAGGCATGTCCATTATTAAATTGGTATCTGAATATATATATATATATATATATATATATATATATATATAACACTTTTGATAGCTAATAATTTAGCAACTCTTTGTTTTTGTCGGTGCAATAATGGATCAGATCTTTTATGCTAATTTTGTATGTAGCGACATTTGTAAAATGCTAATTATAGAATAATATATTAAAAAGTTACAAGATAATGCATTATGGAAAATGTCTACTTTAATATTCTTAACATTTTCTAAAACGATACTAACATGTAAGACATAAATAGCATTCAGCATTCTCTTATGCATGTGATCATAATTTTTTTTTCCTTTTTATTAGTATCACCTTAGAGACATCTCATATTAGTACAAGCATATATCATTCTTATAGAAAAAACAACCACAAGACAATGTAATCATAATATATAAAAAACTGAATATTGTTAGGTATATCAAAACAAATGATTATGTACGGTAAGGGTCGTATTAAACTTACTTTGATTTTTTCTTTTGGATTCGTTGATAATCTTGAGATCATGTTAGTTTTTTTTGGGCTTACTTAATATGGGTCTTCAGAAAAATGTTAGTTATTATTATGTTTGTTAAATATCTTGAATGTGTAAATTCATGTGAGATTTATTTGATCGTTTTATGTTAGATTTTGAATAAGATTGAATAATTGAGAAATTAATTGTTTTTCTCTTTTGATTGAATTGTGTATATTATAAAAAATTTTCACTAGCTTACCTTTCACTATGTGTGGGTTGTAACCCCCCCCCCTAAATAAAAAAGCGAACGCCCGTGTGTCCCATCATTTTCCTCTTTCCTTTTTTCATGCTTTCTCTCTTTATCAACTTCTCTCCTCTCCCTTCTCTATTCCAAAATCTAATCATGCCATATTGTAGATGAGGAGTCATACTACATTTATACCCGATCAGATTTTCAAACAGAATAGGTTCATTTTTACTCTAAATATCCTTTGTTCCCTGTTTTTCCTTGAGATTTAGTCATCAATATTGGTAGGGTAAGTTGAGAAGTTTAATCCTCTCAACTTATTCTAATATATACTGAATTTTTGTTCTGCTTGGATAACTTGCATTAGGCACGTAAATCTTAAAGTTTATCGAGGCTGTGGGAAATAAAATTTTAGAAGTTGCTTGGAAAGCAAACAATTAAGGTAAGGGAAACTAAATTTAATTTTTAATAACACCCTAGGATAGAATATCTGAATGCGGAAGGGACATGGTCCCAATATTCAATTTCTCTTGCAGGAATGTTATTTGTTTATATATTATTTAAATTTGTAAAAATATTAGATTTTGATGGTTTAATATTTAAGGTGTTGTTTTATTATGTTAATTACGCTTTTGAATGTTGTGGATCGTGTTTGGAATGACATTGTATGATGAAATGATGTGGAATTGAATTCATACATTTGGGATAATGTATGGGTTGATGTTTGTTGTGTATTACGTATTGATGTTGGGATAATGTATGAACTGATGTTTGCTGTGTATTAAGTATTAATGCCTATGTTGTAACAGAGATCTTCGAGCTTCACTGGTGATCTAAGTCACATAGACTAAGATATCAGGTGGTGAGAAGCTGATAGGGAGTTCATGCACACCGTAACATATGAGATGCACGGCTTGAGTTGTATTGAACTTACCCTGATCCTTTCTGTTGGATTCGCTGGTAATCTTTGGATCAGGTGTTAGTCTCTGGTAGGACTTACTTAATACGGGTCTTCCGGAAGACGTTGTTTGTTGAATATTTTGGATGTGTAGATCCATGTAAGATCTATGTGATTGTTTTATTGTTGAGATTTGAAGAAAATTGAATAATTTGAGAAATTGGTCATGTAATTTGGTTTTCTCTTTGGAGTTAAATGTGTATATTATAAAATTCTATTTTCACTAGCTTACCCTTGCTTTTCTTGCTGTGTTTGAACTGCCATGACTGTACTATGTACAGGAGCAGATGACTATACAGGTGCAGGAGAGCCTTAGAGGTTTCAGAGTTTTATTTTGAGCTATGGGTATGTAAATATTTGTATTTCTATAAATCCTAATCATGTATTAGGAATGTTTTGAAAAACTCCAAGTTTATATAGAAATTGGTAGAACTTTTATTGTAATAGTTATATGTAAATTATGGAGTGTTACACGGGTGATCATACAGTTGTCAGAGATTTTTAAAAGGCTTTAAAAAAAAATTTAACCTTATATTATAAATGTTTGTATTTTGTATTTATGTATGTGATGATATTGTAATAGAAATATTTTGAAAAGTTTGTATAAAAATCATAAAACTTAAATTGTAATAGTCAGATGTTTATTTTCTAAAGTGTTAGATATATAATCTATAATTTGTATATTATTTTTCCTAATATATATACATATATTTTTCTTATTATCAGGATAGAAAGTATGAATTTTATTTATCTACAACTCATTTATTTCTTTACATCACGGTTGATTCTTTCAAAATAATCCGGAATTCTATATTGAAAATAAATGTTAAAATTAATAATCTTATTTATCTACAAATAATTGAATTATTAATGACCTTTGTATTTTAGTTTATTTTTTAAAAAGTTGTTATGATCAGTTTCAAAATTTTGGTGTCTATATTTATTTAAATTGATATTTTCATTTTTATTATAGAAAAAAATAAGGAAGTGAAAATATATATTATGTAAAATAATATAATATTAAAAACAAAATAATACTGTCATTTACAATTTCATTAATAAATTTTATTTTATATTATATTAGAAAAAAATGTTTTAATTTTGTAATAATTAATTGGGATAATTTGTCATAATTAATAACACAAAATCATTTAATCTTGAATAATATGTATACTCGTTTCAATCTTAAAGGTCAAACATTACAGTTCCACCAAATCTTTATTTTATTAATATTATTATTATTTTGTATATGACATTACTATTTACTATTTGTACATGAGTAAAGTTAAACAAAAATTACAATCGAGGAAAATAAAAAATATTAACATTAAGAAATAGAAGATACATATTAAATAGTAACAAAGATGGAGTAAAAAAAAGGAAAAACTTAAATACTATATGTTGAAAAACTGTGAAATAAAAATAAAGTTAAACAACAAAATAAACATGGAATTGGAGTCTTCTACATCATCTTATATCAAATAAAATAACATATACAATTAAAAGGTTCACATATAAAATAACAATTACGTCACACGGTTAACAAAATAATAAACACTTAATTAAAAAATACTAATTTTTTAGTACTCAATAAACTAAAAAAATAGTGGACTCAATTGAAAATATTAATATTTATCAAATACTTAAAACTTAATTAAAATTTATAAAATAAATGGATAATTAAAATAATAAATGTTTTTTCCCTTCCCTTATTATCTTGACGATAGAAATTTGATGTATTAAAATTATAATATTAATTCATTCATCCATATATTAAAATTATAATATAATTATCTTACCTCTTTCTCTTTCTCTCTCTTCTCTCTTGCATCACTCTTATCTCACTATAAAATTCCTTTTAAGATCTCTTTATTTTATTTTGTATATATAAGTAATTTTTTTTAATGCATTAAATATCTGATCATATAATATTTTAAGAAATAATAAAATATTTAAATAATTTTAAAATAATATAATATATTATATTTGAAAATATTAAATTATAAATTTTATGACTTTAATCGAGAAGCAATAATAATTATATTATCACTGAATATCAAATTACTGCTGATATAATTTTTAAAATAATTAATAACAAATCAATGTACTTTTCTCACATATCTTGCAATTAAAGGAAGTTGTGAATATATATTCAATTTTTTCTAAACTTATATAAAAACACTTCATTTCACCCATTTTAAATACTATCAATTATTTTCTCTCTCTTTTATAGATATCCAAGAATTAAAAAAATTAATTTTAAAGAACAAATTTAATTATCACCCTCATCTCCCTGTTTTCAAACTTCAACTACCTTTTTTTTAAATAATAATTTTTTTATAATAATCAAATTCTCACGTATTTATATTTCCTGAAAACTACACTTGTAAACTACCTTTTTTCACTCATACCAATTATATTTAAATCTAAAATTAATTAATGTGGGAACTATTCTAAATAGAAGTTTATAAAAAAAAAATAAACATTCACTTTTAATTTAAAGTTTTTAAGTAGGAAATAAGAAATTATTATTTTTTAGAATCGTATTGAATTTTTATATCAAATAATCTACGTGTGAAAATTCATCAATCTGATTAAAATTAATCTAAAGAAGTTGTTAAACAAATATTGTTCTTTATATATTGATAAATAAAGAGTTATTTTAAAGTAATATATTGATAAAATTAATCTTACTAATTAAATCAACTAATTTTTCTGAAATTAAATTAATTATGATAATGTGATTAAATTAACTCACCTTGTTAAACAATAATGAATCAATATTAAAAATTTCAATAAACAGAGTCTTAATTAAATATATTTTTTATTTTTAAAATACAAATTCATATTTATTATTTTTCAATAAAAATAAGATTTATATTTTATTATGGTGGAGTTGAATTATATTTTTATGTTTTTTGTTGAACTCAATTCAACCAAACTCAATCCAGCACAACTTAATCTTAAACGGCTTGGATTATGTTATCTCAGTTGAATCAAAATTTTAAATTCTTTTATTATAATTTTGAAGTATCAATTTAATTAAAAAATAATATAATTTTTTGTTAAAATTTATTCAAGATTTTCAAGTAGATCAATAAACCAATTCATAACAAGTTTATTCAAACCAATTCAAGACATGAAATGAGAAATATAATACAATCCGGTGATACAAAAGTGAGTTTAGAGTATTTCTTAAGTGAGTCATGCTAAACTTATTACATATATAGCACATAGAAACACAAATACAAAAATACGTATAATTTATAAAATATAAGATACATGATACAAATCTATACATTTTATAATTGACAATAAATATTTATATGTATTAAGTATGTTTCAGTTTTTTTTAGCAGAAAAATGTTTTTTCATGACTGATTCAAAAAATTTGTTCTATTATTTTTATAATCACAATAAAATTTTATACTATAAGTTTGAGGTTTCAGAAAATTAATATATTTATCATTTTTAAAATTGTGTTAAATTCGTACTAAAATTATAAAAAATTTAACAAATATTTTTTAAATTAGACACTTCACCAATACATGTCTTACAAATGTAATACAAGTATCCGTATCTGAAACATGTATCTGACACAAACACATCGTTTAAGAGAAGTGTTTGAACTTCATAACTCATTACCAAAATCGTACTTCAGTAAATTAGTTTGAATTTGATCAACCATAAATAAGATTCAATTCAATTGAGTTGGATCAGATTATCAACCATAAATAAGATCCAATTCAATTGAGTTGGATCAGATTAAATAGGCATAAAATAACGAGTAAACACTCCTATTTTGTTTATTTGATCTAAATTATTGTTTTGATAAAAATTAAAATAAATAATATATAATGTTATAAAACATTTATAAAAAAAACATGCATTTTTTTCTTCAACATTAAACACACTAATGAAAATTCAAAATAATGTATCCCATCCCTAATTTAAAATGTTAGGTATTAGTTACATCAATATCCAACTAATTAAAATATGTTGTTATCAGCATCCATGTAAATAAATAAATAAATAAATAGAAGTTTATTTGTTAACAAATTTAATTAAATTAAACTTGAATTTTAAGATTTTCTTTTTGGACATATATAACTTGAATCTAAAGATTCACAAGAGTTGTGAATAAAATGTTAGAAAAATAGGAGAGAGAGAGAGAGAAGAGAGTAGGGTAACAGAGACAACGAAATGAAGAAGTCTTCGGGAGGCGCAGGTGACAAGAAGAGGCTCCGACGCTCCTCCGCACCAGATCCCACCTCCGACGTCCCTCCTAGGGTTAGGGTTTCCATTTCCCCTCTTCAATTTTCCGCTTCCAATTTCCTCTATCTGCTATATTTCTCTCATTGTTAATCTCACTCTACGCCTTTTCTTCTCATTTTCGTTGCTACCAAAACGCATCGGATCAAATTTTGGGTTTCAATTTTTTTGGGGTTTGGGTTTCGGTAATGTACTGATTGGAACCGCGGAACAACGATAAGCACTGGACTGTTTGTCGTGAGTGTATGTGATAGTGCCATGTTTTCAGCTCAATTTTTTGCGTTTCTCCAAATAGGGTTTTTGCTGTGATTGTAACATTTTTTTTTTCATTTTCAATTTCACTAGTGTGTTTAATGGAAAAAGAGAATTTGGGAAGCGAGGTGGAGTTTTTATTGACATTTGATCTGGTGTGTGTAGATTTTTTTGTTGATTTAAGCTTGATATATGCTGAAATGTATTTTTTTTTTCTGTTCCCTTTTGTAGTTTGTCATTATGCGGGTCATGTTCAATTGAACCTTGTTTTTTGGTTATGTTATTTCGCCTGTTTTATTTAGCATGAAAACAGCTGTTTCTGTTATTTCGTGACTGAACTGGGGTTTCTTTGTTTTCAGAAGCAAGCTGTCAAGAAAGATGTGTTCCAGGTGTTTGCTGAGAAGGTTAGAGACCACAAGGAATTGGTTTCGAGATGGGCTGTTCTACAGGAGACTCGTGTTGAGTATTTTAGAGGGAAGGATTTTGTGAGCTTCTTGAAAAACAATCCAGAGGTCAAGGATATTCTAGAATCAGATAGGAATTTAGAGACAGAGGAGATTGCCAACATTCTACTTGGGAAAAATCTTTTAGTGCGCTGTGATCGTGTTGTAAAAACTGTTCGTCCTGGGAAGAAAAAGTTGTCTACCTGGCCTGCACATTTGGAAATTTTCCCTGTAAGTGTTTTTTAACTCTTGGTTTGAGCCTTCTTTTTGCAATTATTGAGTTGCAATAATTATATCAGAAAGCTCAACATGTATGTGCTTGAATGTAGTCTGTCAATTTCTCAGAAATTTCTCGCTCGGCATTATTGTCCTGTTTGACGTTTCTTTTTTACCCCCGCAAGCTGTTAACCGAACCCTTTTTTTTATTGCTATCCGGGCAGGTGGGTGGGTTAAGTTTTTCAAGTCTTGATGTTAAAATTCTCAGATCACTTCTACAGGATGAGGGGTGGAACTGAGAACGGTTTATGGGAAGAGTCTAAGATAAATTGATTGAAAGCTTTTAAGAGAACTACATGTGGTAAGAATTCGAATGTAAAAAGGGAAAGTCAATGGGAAAACTTTCCAAGTTGGAAAGTGTTGGTCACTCTAAATGGACCTTTGGTTTGCCTATGTCTGATATGATTATTTCGGCTATTTTGAGAAATGGATAGCTTGATAAATTCATAGTTATCAATATTGGTGCTGTAGGGCTGTTGTGGAGTGGCTCATCCTTAGGCTTCTACTAAAAAAACAGAGTAGAATGTTTTGCCTCTTTCCAGTGCCATTTTTGGGTTTTTAGGTGGTCAAATAATATTTTACTCCTTTTTCCAACCTTAAATGAAAGATAGGTCTTTTATGGTTTCCCAATCTCAGTTTTGGAGCACGCACACTGAGCTTAGAAGGATGCCCACCCACTGTTATTAGGGGCCTCTTCTTTGACAGTTTTCGGTTGACTGTCATCCTTTCCCGGTGGCTGCAACATTTTCTTCTGTTGCTGGCTGAATTCCATTTGTTTTGTGCCACATTCCACTATGCGCTACACTGCTACAATATTTTTGTGGTCAGCTGCTATGTGCTTTGTCCTAGATTGATAACTATGTTGCTTATTGAATCATTCAATTTTTTGTGGTGTTGATATATTCATTTTGGTTTTATCTAATATAGGTATGTTTGCATTAGTGGGTGTTTGTTTTTTCAATTTCTATGTAATAAGTTGGTGGTGCATTCATAGATAAGTATATTCTATTGCTACCTATATGTGTATGAAGCAATTGTATTTTATCTTAAATATTGCAATTCAGTATATTTTTAATCTTGGAAACAAATAAAGAAAACAACTTCAGGGAAGAAATATATGACATTGTAAGGTATTCATGTAGTTTAAGTTAATTTCCTATGTTAAAATTATCATAATGTATGGTTTTTTCTCTGCCGCAGTTTATGTGATTAGGTTTATTTTTGTGCTTGAATTTAACAAAATTTTATTTGTCTTCAGCAAGAACAAGAATTTTCTGAAAATGATGCTTTCTTTGCATGGACGTTTGCAAAACGCCATCCACTTTGGCAGACACTCCTCTCATTTTTCTGGCCTGTGTTAACGTTGGCTATTTGCTTATTCCCCGTGTACCCTCATCGCTGCAAACTATTGATACTTTACTCATGCGCTGGGATCCTGTTCCTCATCCTCTCTCTACTTTTGAGTATGTTTTCCTTTCCTTTAATATTTGATTGTTTTTGGCTAGTTTCTTCATGAAGTAAGTTACTTTAGTGTCTGTGTTGAATGAACTAGCTATAGTACTATAACAGTGCTAAATAGCACAATTTAAAAAAAAAATAAAGATGTTCAAGATTCACAACTAGAGATGGGACCAAATTATAGTATATAAGTGTTAGCAACCTCATTTTATAAGCCAGTTTTGTGATGTTCAATTGGGTTTAAAGTCTACTTTCTAAGATTGTATAAGTCTATCCTAGTGATATTTGTTGTTGGGCCTATCGTATCACTCAGTATCGGGTTACCCATAAATATTTAGTCACACACTTGATATGTCTAATTGTCAGTGTGAGGGATATTCTGAAGATCTCACATCTATTATAGACATGACCAAATTATAGTATAAGACTGAGAACAAATCTCATATAATAAGTCGGTTTTATGAGCTTGAGATAAAGTTCATTTTCTAAGAGAAGATATGAACATGTTAATATAATTTTTTTAAATAATAGGAGTGAAAAAGCTTTCATTAGGAAATTAGAACATGTTAATAACTATATGATTATGATAAGCGAAAAGAAGCCTTTCACGCTAGGCGATTGGAAATTGATCTATCATGACTACAATTCTAGAGGTTTAGTCCTCGAATGAGGAAGAGGAATCTCAATACTTAGTTTGAAATTTGAATTGTCTAAAGAATACAATAATAAAAGACTCTATTATTCTTGAGTATCAATATTGTAATATCTCACAAGTCTCATGAAAAGGAGAGTTTGTGATACGTTAGTAAAATCTGGGAAATGTTTGTACAGAGTACATTTTTATAATAGGTTTCTGTTCCTTTGAACTTCGAGTGGGTTTTTATGAGTTTTGGGAGAGGTGGGATGTTTGTGAAAATAAGGGCAAATAAGGGAGGTTGATGTTTTTTAATGCTAAACTGATACAAGGGTCATTTTTCAATAATAATGGAGATATGTATGTAAAAAATACATCTGCTGCAGTGAATTTTTATTATTGAATAATTATTGCCCTACACAGAAAAATATATGCCCCCCCCTCTATGAATTAGATGGCTTGAAATCCTGATGCTTTTAGACGTGTGAAATTTGAGAATTCCATCATCGTTTATTTTGCTTGGCTTTGGGTTTTGACAAGCCTTTTCAAATTTACTTTTAAGTTGTTTTTTTCAACTATTTTTCGCCATTTGGTTGCTATGCACATCGTAACTTGTTGACTTCTGGAATGCATATATTGTAATAGTTGTTAGATTCTCAAGGAATACGATATATTTCCTTTAACTTCTTGTGCTCTCGGCAGCTGTAACTTTTTTATTAGAACTGGATTTTGATTATTGTCTGAAATATGCTTTATTAAGTGCGCCACATTCTGGTTCAGTGCTTCCACGGGCCTCATGAATTCTTTTTAATGTTATAGTAAGAGGTGCAATATTTGGCGTGTTATATATCACTCTTGGAAAGCGAATCTGGTTTTTCCCTAACATCCTTGCCGAGGAAGCAACACTTCGGGAGTTGTTTAGATTTTGGCCTCAGAAAGATGAAGAGGAGAAGCCCAAGTGGACAACGAGGCTTTTCTATGCTGGGGTAGCTGTGCTGTTCATATTATTGCTGAGGCATCATGCACCTGATGAAGCTGCCAGAGCAAGGTAAGCCCTAAACACAAACACAATGGATGAAATTATATATATATATATATATCCTTTCACATTCTGGCAGAAAAATAATCATAAACTCAAACTCAGCTTAAATTCCTTTTCAGTTGCATCTATAAACAAATCCATGAAATGGAAAGACAAACTATTTGTTGTTGGTCTTTTCTTAACTGCTACAACATGTTGCCTTGGTTTTATGCAGGTACCACAAGAGGGTATCTAACATCATTGACGATGTTCTTGAATGGTCTCCAACTTTAGCCTTGTCTGGGATGATGGATAAGCAGCAAAATGTGGCTAATGCCACAGGGTCTGCTGATGCTGGCAAAACTGGAGCAGAGCGTGCAGCTGATAGTGATGATGAAAATAGTTTCATGGAACAATATAATAATACCGAAGAAGTGATAGAGGATGTGGATGAAGATAAACAGCATGATTAAAGGTTAATCATATATACCTAAATGAAATATATTTAGTGACTAGTTCACAATTTTCCTTTTGAGTGTAAAAGTACCATGTATGAAATAATAACATAAAAGTGGTTCTCTTTCAAATCGATGCTCTTAAAGGATTATTTTTCTTCCTCGACGTGCTTCTCATGCGCACGCCCAAGTAAATGGCAGATGTTATTTTCTGTCTGATGGGTAAGAAATATTTTAAATGTACTAATTTAAAATCAAGATTAAATTTTATAGGGAGAGAGTATAATATTTATTTTATTTTATAGAGCAAACTATAATGAGGACTCAGTTATTATTCAACGGAAAACACCTGTTTATAAATAATGGAAAATGTGATTATTAATAAATTGTTTATAAATTAACACTTTAATGTTAATTTTGTCCTTGAATAGTCTGATTTGAATCCTAAAAGTACGTGTATGTACTTCAGTTTCTGAAACTGTTAATTTCCTTGTAAACTAGTCCTTTGGATTTAACTAGTTTTTGTTAACCAATTTGTCATGAAGATTAGAAATGAGGATGAAAATAGGTTTGATAATTTCAATATTAACCAATTAGATGATTTCCATATTTTAGCGAAAGGAATATATGACCGAACTTTTAAGAACTTGTCTTTTGAGAAGTTATTCATGCTATGAACATTCAGAACTTATCTGTTCATAAATAATTTTATTCGAATAACATTAATATTTATTGTATGGTAAAAATCATTATTTGTGTTATTGTAGTTTTAATAATTTCAAGTGTCGAGGAATGTGGATCCATTTTTTAGTTTTTTCTTCACTAATCTATTACATGCGTTTATACCAACCAAATTACCCCCAAAATGACTATGCAAAGCTGCAAGTGGAGAAATCACACGCACCACCACCAGAATGAGCACCACATTGACCTTTTCTTCATTGAAAAGCATTATTAAAGAGGACTACTTCACTTTAGTTGTAAAACAAGGGAATCATACTTTTCATGACTTTTAAACTCAATTAATGGATAACATTTTAACTCAAGGATCTTATTTTAATATTTAAATGGAAAAATAAATGAATAAATTTGTCCCACAGGCTGTGACCACAAGGAATCAAATGTAGTGCTTAAAGTTTAGATAAAATCATCTTTTTTCTCCCTTCGAACATACTCCCCACTTATATTATAATACAAGAATAATTAGATGAGTATCTCTTGCTCACTTCTACAAGACCAAACTTACGTTTGAATAGCCAGAAATATTACTTTTTCATTCATGAAAATTCAATTTTCAATAGAACAATGACAAGCGAAAAAATAAAACAAAGGCGAACAAATGGTGTAATAACTAACAGCATGTTCATTATCCTATGACGTCTTATCATGTTAACATTAACAACCAGTTGAACTACAGAATAAACCAGTCAAACAGAGTGTTGTACATCAAGAGTTTGTTTCTTCTAACCTGATCATCATCCATCCAAGTTGGTTGAAGTTGGAGTTGACTAACCACTATAAAACTGTACAAAATTAAAATGAGAAAAGAATGAAGGATTGATTGACCGACTTCAACAGAAATCACAAATATCAATAATCAATCATTCTTTTCGCTCCCCCATAATATCATTCACACCACAAACACAAGAACAAAGCCAAGAATGATTTGCCGCTTGGCACATATATTGCCAAGGATGTTTACAGATAACCAAGGTATTCCACCAATATGTCTCTAGGATACAAACCAACCTCGGCCTCTAACCCCCCATCAATTGTGGTTTAGTTGCTGACCTGAACAGTCCCCTTCCTCCACTCTTTCACCTGAGGATGAATGATACACTGAAGATTGCAAACCGTGATGATTATGGTAAGCGCCACTGCCATTTTGGTAACCAGGTGCTTCGAACCGGTTGTGTACTTTTGCTGCTCTTGCATCTTGTTGCATGTTAGGAGAATTCCAGGTTTCCGCAGAGTCAGAATGCAAAGGTTCAGAACCAGATGAACTAATTGACTGTGATGATAGGACAGAATCAGTACCATTATCCTTTTCCTTGCCTGAGTTGTTTGAGCCCTCAGCATCAGATTTCTTTGCAAATCGTCCTCCGGTACCCCTTGCCCTTCTCAGAGCATGCTGGTGCCGAGACTCATGAAGATATGGCTGTGATACATAGATGTTAGCACAGGCCCCCAATAGTGATCCAGAAAAGATCAAACAAGACAGTGGCACAAGTAGAACCAAATCCCATGTCTCATCCAAACCATTATTTTCAACAAGTAAAAAGAATAAGCTACTTCATTCCTGATTTGATTTTCAGTTTCAAACATATTACTGTTTATATCAAGTTAACTGCATATAATGTTTACCACTGATAACGTGTAAAAATAAATGTAACGGCAAAATTAGAGAGGAGTCCACAGAAGTTAATATTGCAAAATCATTATAGGAGATACTAGATTCTTACGAGAGAAATCAGATAGATTGGAATGAAAATCGTGAAGTGAGTTTATATAGAGTCATTCAATACATTCATTATGCATCAACAGAGAATATTTTATTTCCTCTACTAAAGATTACATACATGTCTATAATAAATACAGAATATTTCCAACATAAATTATAACAAGTTTGTTAACGTTTATGCACAATGTTTTCCGCTGCCTGCATTGGAATGCTTATTTTTTTTACCAGACTCCTGACTTCCTTAAGACTGCAACAATAACAGATCCTAGCAAACAATATATTGGAAGTTGTTCCTTATTTACATTTATTATGATTCAGACTATTAGGCAATAGACGTTCACAAATATTTTCACAGTTCCAACTTCCAATTTGGAATTTATCACAACATCATTAATTCAGCATAGTCATGGACATTACTGCAATTGATATTGATGCACAAGGATCCTGGCCTACACATAATGAAATATGGTCATGTGGTACAACATCACAACAGGAATCTCACATACCAAATTTTTTTCATCTAAACATGTTCAGTGTTCATGAGCATATTAACCCTTCGGCATACAGAATTACATTCATGAGGTACGCTTCTTTTTTACTTTCATTGCATCTTTGGTAGAAAACCTTCACATATAGATTAGTTAAAATTAATTCATATCCAAATGATTTTACTTTTTAGATCAGCAGGTAGTAATAAGGTTTAGTACACAAGTAATAAAAGGAAACATGGCTGAAAAAAATCTCACGTAAAATGTGGTTAGATATCACTTGTTCAAATGGTAGGTAAAATAACAAAGGCAAACTAGATCCTACCTTTCTAGATTTTATTAGCTTCCTTTCAAGTTCTGCTTTAGCACGGGCTTGTCTTCGCCTCAGAATTCCTTGGTACTGTTTGGCATTCACATATACAGGCTCTTGAGCCATCTCAAGGGGCAAAGGCATTCTGGCATGAGGCATTCCTATAAAAGGAGGATATCCCTAATGGTAAAAAATATCATTTTGTTAGTTATCTGTTATCCAAATATCACCAATGCTTTAAACAAGAGAATAGACCAAACAGAATGAAACAAATTTACCGTTATTACAAGAACATCTTCAAGATTATATACTAACCCTATTTCTTATTAGACCAATTTGAGGAAATTGCAAATCAGTAACTATTATACTATGACCTATATGTGTAATAATAACCTTAATAACGTATTAGCACAAGATTAATTACATACCAACTGCTGGTGACCATAAACTGCCATCATGCTCCCATAATACGGATCTTGATAAGGATTTGTAGCACATGCCTGTATCAAAGAATTTAAAGAGTCTAATCCATTCCAAAAAAACATGCAACTATAAATTCTACCACAGATTTTCTATAAAATGATATGCATGAGTCAGTAACAATTTATGCTATTGAACTAAGTCGTCAATATTTGAACCATGTCTAAATGTTAAAATGGTGATGAGACCAAGGAAAAGACTAACAATTGAATGACCAACAAGTTCCAGCTGCGGTGTCTGAGTAAGGCATTCTTCACGCATGGATGGAGCAGATGATGCAGTATGCTGGATCCCTTGCTGTTCTTGCCCATAATTTCCTGCAAGGAAGAAAAATAAAATACAACGTATTAATACTTAGAAGAATGGAAAAGTTAAAATATATAAAATCAAAAGTGCCAATTCATTTGATTATGCTCCCCAATTCCATTTCCATAATTTGTATTCAAATGGTTAAATGATACTCTAAAGCACCTGGTTCGTTAGGAGCAGCAGGCTGCGAATCTTTAGTGGCATCATCATCTTCCTCATTCATCCCGCTATTGGACAAAGACTGCCCTTCTTCGTTGGATTCAGAATCACCATTAGGGCATTCAAGAGATGACGAATTGGATGCATTTGCCCCAGCCATTGTTTGGGCCAAGGGATTATAACCAATACCGCGCCACCAAGGCTCGGAATAAACACTTCCAGGTTGAAAGGAATGAGGATCTGACCTCAGTCGATTTGCAGTTTCAGACTTGGACTGCATGATTACAGATCCCTACAAAAGCAACATACATAGTGATACACAAAATCATATTCCTTACACTAAAACAAAGCCAACTAATAATAAAACAAAACTGATAACCTTTAATAGAATAAATTCAATCTCAGAGGGGGAAATGATAAAAACCACAAAGCAACCCCCACCGAAATTGATCATGATTCATCATAAAAACAAACCAGCCTTCTTAACCAACTAACAGTTACAAAGATGGATCATTCATTTTGTGTACACTAGACAATTGTTTAGAGTTGCCAAATTCTTGAAAGACAACGTTTGTCAAATGATATAAAGCAGGGGAACAAAAACTCAAACACTATCCCAAATTTTTTTAAAGCCGTATTTAGTCAAACAGACAACCAAACAGAAGCACAGGAAAACCATAGCATACATCAACAACATATGCTATCCAACTGTCGATCAGTGCCAGACAGCCAATCACACACTACCTACGAAGCTCAGCTTCAGGAAATTTCAACAAATTTCCCACTTTACACCACCCCAAAACCCCCAATTCTCCCCACATTCACAAACAACCCTACCTCTGCTAAAATCCCCTTCCCGCCACGAAAAAATAAACCTTTCGTGACTCCATTCAAGAATTCCCACATCACAACTCAATCAGTCACCAAATTCTCCAACCCATCTTCAAAAAATTCACCCAGGAAGAACGAAGCCAAAAACCCTAATCCCCAAAAAGACTCAGCCCGAAACAAATCACGCAATCAAAGGAAACCCCCAAATCAATCGAGAGAAAAATCGAGTGACAAGAATACCAGAGTACTCACTTACCAAGAGAAAGAACAGAAAACCCTAGATTTTGGGTCCTCAGATTCTGATAGAAAATTCAAAAGGAGCTGTCTTGATTCCTCTCTCTCTCTCTCTCTCTATCTCTCTCTGTCTCTCACACACACAGTTCTCTCAAATTAGCACCAGAAATTAATTAATAGCAGCAACACCAATTATAACAGGGAAAGTTAAAATAAATAAATAAATAAAACTAAACAAACATTTAATAATAAAAAAAGAAAAATGGTAAAATAGCAAACACAACACTCTCAAAGTCTTCGGGTCTTGGTCTTTTAAGTCTTGAGTCCTCAAAGTTCATTTTCCTTTATTTAAATATTTTCCTTTTTGCTTCAAGAAAGGAGGGTAATGATGACGTCACCTACCTGTGGGGTCAGCAAGGACACGTGGAGGAGGGAAACTGGCAGCACCGGTGGCGGGAGAGGGTGCGTTGTGAGAAACGGAGGTGAGGGATGCGGGTGAGGTTATCAAGGCCCTTGAGAGGAACCCAACAAAAGAAAAATGTGGCCCACGTGACACGCACTTGAGCAGCACAAATCCACGAAACGCGTGGCCTCTGTGTGGGGACCACATCGTTCCAGCGCTGACAGCAACCTCGGACACGTGTCTCCAAATGCATCACGCTTTTCAACCTTTTTTTATCATTTAATTTTGAGAGTCCTATAAGATAAAAATACCTTTAATATTAATAGAGAAAGTTAATCTTCTTTTTACACAAAGCAAAAAGTTAATTATATTAAACCATGCTAACATTTTTTACTTCCCTTTATTAATCATCCATCATAATCATAAATACTATTTATTACTCACTTTTGTCATCCTAATCCATATATGTTCATGAATAATTTATCTATCTCTTTATGAATGTTGAGTACTAAAATCTAACTCATGAATTTTTCAGAAAAAAAAAATACAAATCCATGTAAAAGCTATTATATTTAGTTCTATCTGAACTTAAGTGGATATAGAACAAATAGTTTGAAATTCTTGGAGTTTCACTTGGATTTGTGTTGATTTTACTAAACTTAGAGAGTGTTCTTGTGAGCATAATTATTAAATGAATTTCTATAATATGGATGATGGTGAACTAATGTCTCACCAAGATATTAATTTTATAATTTAATTTATAATATTAATTATTTTATAATTTAATTTATAATTATTAATTATTTTATAATTTAATTTATAATTATTAATTATTTTATAATTGAAGTTTGAACACACGTAACTTTAAATCGGTTAAGATAATATTACTATGGTCAATCACAACATACGAGGTATTGATTAATTTTAGTAATATCATATAAATGGACTTGATGTTGTTTATGGAGATGGAAAAGTGGTTTTAAAGACAAAACATTGTTCTCTTAGTCCTCAACTAGGGATCTTGTTACTCTATGTGTAATAGTCTCATATAGTTTAGAAGTCGAAATCAACAACAATTTAAATACATCTTTCTCCCTTAATCCTTCAATGTGTAAAATCGAGTTATAACTATATCTCGAACGTAGAAATTGACTTTATTTCAATGGATTAAAAAATATTATTATTAAAATTCACTTAAAGTTGTTGTGGTCTTATTAGTATTGTGATATTTAATTTTTTTAATATTTTGAAAATTTATTTTATGATGACTACATAAAAAATATAACAAATAAAATCTTTAAATATATAATGAATAGTTTAAGAATTTTAAACCTTAACTCACAAAATAATTATTGAGTTTAAAGGAATGAGTAATCTCTATAAAATAAAGTTAATTCTTTTAGTAAATGAAATAGATGTAAATGGGTCGCACCCCACATGTGAATTGTATAATAAGCCAGATTATATTTTCATGAATTGGATTATTGGGTTATATTGATTTTTTAGTCAATTCGAAAATTAAGTTAATAACAAATTTATAAGTTTCAAAATAAATATTTGACTAAATTTAATTATATAATAAAATATTAATCGTGTAATAGTTTTATTGTAAAATTATATTTTATTACATAAATAATATATTTAAAAATGCATTATAAGTATTACTGTTATTTTATGAAAATTAAAAAAATGTTTAAAATATTTTATTTTAGGTATTTTTGTGTTAGTAAAAATATTTTTTAATTAATTACTCAATCTAATTATGATCGAATTAGGTTGTTAAATGGAAAAAATGTCCATCCAGCATAATTAAGTTTAATTGGATTGGATAAAAATATTTCACCCAACTTTAACTACTTACACCTTTATTTTTTATTTTTATAATAAAAATATTGTAACTTTTATATATATACACATATAAAGTTATCCAAAATATAATGAATTTTACAAAACCTGATAATTTTATTTATTTGTTTTTTCTCTAGACGAATTTTAGGATATTTAATATAAGTTTCCGATTTTCAATTTTTTTTTATAAGTATGTCAATGTGGATTGGCTCGTCTGGTATAGGTGTGCTCTGACTTGTAAAATGTGAATCGGGTTGGCCCGTCCCGCATAAAATATACACTGATTTTACTAATCTTATCTGCATAAGGGTTGACCCGCGAGATTACCTACATAAAAAAATACTTTTTTTTAAATTAATGAAAAATAAAATGTTTAATAGAAATTTTGAATAAAATTAATTTTTTTATTTAGATAAATTAGGTAAATAACCTCACAATATTATTCTCACAAAACATGTGTAACAAGATATGCGGTTCGAACCTAAACGAGCCATCGTCCATCCTGTGCCGTACTTGGCCCGCGCGAATTATGCGTTACAAACCTAAGCGGACTAGCGGATTGAAATAGACAGCCCACCCTACAGTTTTCTCAGCAGGCCACAGACCTACCCGCACGACCTATCCCACTTTATCATCCTATTTTCAAGTAATCCCTAAAATTTCCTCCACTTCTATAATCATCAACCAAACTATTTTTTTATTTATCACAGATTATAACCATATAGTTACACACTAATGATTCACTTATCATATAATTTTCATATACTCCATTCATTTCAATTAATTGCCATCTTGTATAATAGTGTTATTACCTCTTTTTAGTTGAATTAAAACATGTTTTTATCCTAAAAATATGTTTTTAGCTTCGCAATCAATATTGTATAGAAAACATCTCTTGTTAGCTATTTCCTCCAGAATAAAAGAAGAAAAATATTTAAAACATTCATAAGGTTGAATAAATTGATCAAAAACTAAATTCCAATTGGTTCAATGCTATTCTCACTCCACCAACTCCTTTTGGATCATGATCCGACAAAGATTTGACCTCATGATATCTTTAAAGTTAAAGATAATGTCGAGAAAATGAAGTTTTAGAAAATTGAAGATTTTAGAATAAATTAAAAAATATACATCTAACTTGTATTTATAAACTTTATTTTTTATTCAATTTAATATTCATAATTTCCTATTCACTTTAATATTTATCATTCAAATATTATAAATTTTATATTAAATATTATAGGTTTTATCAAGATAGGTTCTTTCATTAATGGATTATAATATTTTTATTTTGCACACTTAAATGTCATTTTTAAAAATAGAAAGGTGTTGTTTGAGTGATACATCCTCACTCGATTGACTTTCTTCTAAAGGAAAGAGAATTAACACTAAGTCTTTATTGATCTAGTTGTGAGATGATGTTTGGACGGTTGAATATATCCTTGAAGTAGAGACAATTAGCATTAACGCTTGAACTATCATACTCTCTAAGAACATGATTCATGATGACTTTTTATTGTTTGAGTATGTAATAAGCTTTTGAGCACCTAAAATCCTAGATAAAAGATAATCAATTTAACTTATTCCTTACTCAAACTATGGAACATGGTTTGAATGGATAACTCTATCATACAAGTGATCAAATGGACATTTAAATAATATCACTATGTCATAACAATAAATATCATCATGTGTGAATCATTTAAAGAACATTCCATAAGTTTAAAAGTTAAACATATTTTGATTGTTAATGAAATTAAAACAAGTTCTTTTTATTGTATAAAACATATATTTCTACTACCAATTAAAATATACATGCATATTTATTGAGAGATGTTTTTTTCATTATGAAAATAAAATATGAATACACATGTAAAGGAAATAAAAATTATAAAAATGTATAGTAGAAAAATCAAAGTGATGTCATTACATTCAAGTTATGCATTTTAGTTTATAGCATATAACATGAATATTTTGTATTTAATATTATTTGTTGATGAACATATTTTTACTTACACTTAGAACATTTAATCTTAACTTTCTTGGACTGTTATTGAGAACAAATTCACTATTCTAATTGGAATTTACCCAATTAGGTTTAATTAGACCTTAAATGAGATTATTGAGTAAGTTTATATTTTTAAACCATTAATCTACTTATTTTACTTTGATGATATTTTGAACTATATTGATTGAGTGATTCAAATGCTTTTTGAAAGCTAGGATTACGAGCTTTATAAAGATTGGTTATTTATGACTCGTTTGACTTGTTGGACTGTCTGCTTTGGATTAATCAAAGTGAGTTTGATTAATCAAAGTCCAATTCGCTTATCTAATATAGAATTGGAAACAAATTATCTAAATGATAAATGAAAAAAGTATGAGAAAAATAATTGGAGAATAAAATCTACAAAAATCTCATAAAAAAATCTATAAATATGAGAAAAAGAATATTGGAAACAAAAATCTGAAACAAAATCAGAATCCAAAATTTGAAGGAAAGAGAAAACCTATAATAATACACAACACACTTTGCACTAGGAGACGTTCTAACCTAGTTGTTGCGTCATTTTCATTAGTCTTCTATTTTATTTTTTTGTAATTCTTTCCGTTCTACCTCTGGATGGAATGATAAACCTTTTTGGATTGATTATCTGGATATTTAACATTTAGCTTTGAGGTTATGCGCAATTTAGTTCTCTTCTTCAATTTTTGTAACAAATTGCACTAGATGAGATGATCTTTCTTAATTTTGATTTCTACTTAGAAATTATTTTTGAACACTTATTAATAATTAATTATGTTCTTTAATTAAAATTATTTTTCTAGTTTTCTTAATTCTGTACCAGCTCTGGTTTGTTTAATTCAAGAGGTAAAAGACTAAAGTTCTCATACATATATGCTTGGATGCGGGTGAATAACTTAATGAATTGATTTATCCTTGTTTGATTAATTCGTTATTGTTTGAAAATTAGATGAATGATACATATAACAATTGTTAAAGGATTCAACGTTGAATAAACTTGAGAATTAATATGTTTTCTAATTCATTTTATTCTTATTTCTTTTTTATTATCGTTCCTAAACATGAACAAATCCCCCTTAATTTTTCAAACATTATACGAACTATTTTATTCCATTTGTAATTGAATTCGTGTAAGACAACTTGAGATTTACTAACCCTACCTCTGCTTTATTTTTGTTGACTTTTGATGCAGTGTGTTGAACACCATATGATCCAAGGTACTGCATTAAACGGTCATACTCTTTTATTTAATTGATTGAAAATGACAATGATCATAAAATTTCAATATTTATTTAATATTCTTAAGACTCATTATTTAATTATTTAACATTTATTTAAAATTAATGTTATTATTAATGGTTGAAAAATTGTTTCATACTATTCCAGAAGAATTATTAAATAGTTTTTACATTAATATCTAATTAAATACTAATGTTTTAACTATTAACTTTATAATCTACCTAATTAGTAGTTAAAACTTGTGTCTAAAATTGATTTCTATTTAATGATTTTATAGGTGTGTACACCATTAAAAAATAAAAATATGATTATGGTAAGAATGACGTATAATATTTATATCGATTATCAAATTTTGTTAAGAAAAAAATCTATGGTAAAAGAGAAAGAAAATAAGTAAAAGAGAAGGTATATAAGAAATATAAACATATAAAACATGTTCAGAACTAACTTGAATGAAGTTGAGTTAGTTTGACTTGGACATTGGTGGTGTTGGTATTTCTTAAAGTTTCATACTTGGGTAGGATTTAAGAATAGTTTAACAATGTTGTAGTTTGAATATTTTATATTTTATTGAACAAAGTTGGAGAAATAAGGTTAATATATAAGGATGACATCATTCTTGTTTCTGAAAAAAAAATATTCAGCTGGTTGGATAAGGACAATTTAACAATGTTGTAATTCACATCTTTAATATTTTATATTTTTTTTAAGAAAGTTGGAGAAATAAGGTTAATAAACAATGATGACATCATCCTTTAAAAAAATTCAACTGGGTTGGGTAAGAACAATTTTAACAATATTTTAATTCACATATGTAATACTTTATATTTTATTTAACAAAGTTGGAGAAATAAGGTTCTTAAATATGGAAGCCACCAATTATATGATGCCGGTATATACATATAAATGAAAAGAATCAACACCAGTACCTATAAAAATAATTATAATAAAAATAAATAATCGTTTATTTAAAGATGGTTACGAGATGAATATTTATCTATAACTTTTAAGAGGAATAAATGTAAATAAAGATACAATAGTACTTAAGTTGTCTCACACCTCTTTCTTTATAATTTAAATTTAAGAATAGTTACGTTAAAAAGTAATTACAATATTATTTAATTATAATATATGTTTGATTGAGTTAAAATTGTAATTTATGTTTAATATTGTGGTTAAACACTTTTGATGTTATGTTATAATATTTTTAATGTTATGTTTGAATGGTTTCATAATAAAATTTAAATTTGTTTACAATTCCCTCTAGATTAAGGTAAAAAAGTCAATGATTACAAATAATGATAACTTTATATTTACATACAACACAATATTTTATTTTATTTGTAATTACTTTAAAATTAATATCTTTTATTGATTTGCTAAATTTAAGTAGTAAAGTAAGGATAGCAAGTAGAAGTACATAAATATCCCCCAAATAGGACTAATACCCTACTAGTTTACCTTCCCTATATACATATTCTACTAAATTTTTTAGCTTCTTTTCCCAAAGCAATGAAGATAGTCAACTCAATTTGTTTTGGGACCCTGAGTTTAGAAGATTCATAGGAAGACATTGATAAGGACTAAAAATCCAGAGCTTTAATACCCTCACCTAACATTCATAAAGATGATATCAACAAACCAGAAACATCAGTGACTTTGATGGGTTTGATGACCAAACATCTCCACCATCTATGTTTATCGATTAGTATTGTCACAATTTTGTTTTTCTTTGAAATTGCTTTAAGTGCCTCAATAACTGCTAGTTTGCAACTATTTGAGCAACATAATAGAGCCAGGAATGTAATTTTTCCATAGAATGGTAGGGTGTTAAATTGTAAAGCAGAAAAAAAACTTCTAAGAAATAGTTTTTGACTATTGACTACATATAAAGAAACCCTAATAACTCCATATTTTATCCATCACATGGAGGGTTATCTTCCCTAGGAAGAAGGTCCACACTAAAATGTAATCAGAATGTGTCATAGGCTCAAAATCCAACATTGTGAGGCAAAAATATACAGAGGTACGAATATTTAGAACATTACAGGAACAGAATAGTGAAAAGACCAGAATAGCCACACATATTACAAAGGAATTGGAAGAAATATAAGGGAAGAATAATTGGTATCTGAGTTGATTTACAGGGGAATGTAAGGATGATTCAAGGGTCAATTCTAACATTTACAAGCGTTTGACATTTAACACAAGCAAACAAACTTTGGAGTGTGACCAGGTACAATGTATCATGACTTGTTGCATTTCATATGCTGACCAGTTCTGACACGTACAAGCTTGGTGGTTAAACAGAACCAACCCAATTTTGGAGAGTAACCTGCTAAGTATGCAGGTTTTAATCTGGATTAGTTGTATTGATGTTAAAGATCAACTGGCAAGTTTAAAGGCATCAATGAATAGTCCATAGGTGAAACCCATTTTAAAGTTGTTGAGAAGAGCAACTGGGAAAGTAACTTTTGGTCGGCTGTAATAGAATTTAGTCACATATTCTGTAAGAAGAACACATAAGACAGCAGCAATAACATCATTGACTCCTAGAGCTCCAAAAGACAATGAGATTGTTTGTGCAACATAGAATCCACCCAGCAAGGAGATTCCACCAAACAGAGCCCTGCGAGAAGGACTTCTGAAGTAATTTCTTGAGAACTCAGGCACAAGTCTGATGATGTCCACCAGTCTTCGTGGTCCACCATTTTCTTGCACCGCCCGAACGCGAAGTCCTGCTGAAGATCTGAGGACAAGCCTTCCAGAAACACTGACTTTGGTTTTAGGAAGTGGACCAAAACTGAGGCCCATAGAGATCAAGCTTGATGAATGTGCCATTAGTCTTTCTTATATCAATGACTAGTAAAGTCACACTCACAAAGAAAAAAACGCCTCCCTAGGAAAGTTGATAAATGTAAAATATTATTTTTCAGGCTATCACAAAATCATTATATCAAGAACTGAAAAGATACAGAAAATATATACAAGAATTATCAATTGAGTAGAATAATGTAACATCATGAATTTAATATGATTTACATTGTCATGTGATAATTATGAAACAAGAAAATGGGATTTAGTCTTTCATTACAGGTAATTTGCATTATATTAACACTTAGGTTACAGAAATAGACATCCAACCTGCTCAGTTTCATCATCCTGTCCTGTCTGCTGTTTTTGAAATAAATCATATAATAAAATAAACACAATCTAACTCAAATGCTACATTAGATAGAGATTGAGAAGGTTAAGTCACAGTGTCAGTCCAAACATTAAGTTCTCAATGAAGTAGAGCCATCTTTAACGTGTTTGGTTTTCAGTTGGTAAACTGCAGACCATGGTTTGGGCAAAGGTTAGAAGAGACAAGGGTTTGCAACTTTCCAAACTACAAACCAATCACTGTCGTTTTCTCAATCTAAAGCAAGATTGGACTGGACTTGACTGATTCTAATATCATATATGATTTGGAAATATTGTGCAATAGGAAATATCATGAACAGAATCAAGTAGTGAAACATAAACTAATTGTTGGTGGTGTAGCATCTTAATAATATAAATATGACAGAAAAAGTTGATGAAAATGAAAATAACTAATAAACTTCAATTAACATATGAAACTACTCAATAGATTCTCTGAAGAAAAATCTACCATCTGGAAAGCACACATCTAAAACAGATACAAAGCTTGCTAGTAATTTCTATCATGCTGGGAGCACTTTGAGTAAGGAAATTTTGTTCAAGCAGCAGTTCTATTTCTATGATCACATAATCAGATTAACGGTAATAATTTTTTTCCCAGAGCTAGAAATGCAGAAGACAGAGCAAAAGTTATTTTTTAATCAATCTAAGGTAAATTACTAAATTAGCTCCTAAATAGTATGTCTTAAATGGGTTCTCGCTAATAAAAAATCACTAGCTATCCTTGACATGTTTTCCTTCACAATCACAATCCTTTACATTTCCACCATTACACCGAAAGTCCAAGATGCAACATGGTCAGTTTTCTCTAGCTTCAACTTCAATGCCAGCAAAGAACAATAGAAAATTAAACAACTACGTTATAGTTATAGAACAGCAAATAAGTCATCAAACACTGATATTGAAGACATTCATTTGTTTGGTTAAATCAATAATCACTAGATATCCTTGACATAATCACTAGTACATTTCCACCATTGTACTGAAAGTCCAGGATTCAATATGGTCAGAATCATCTAGCTTCAATTTCAATACCAGCAAAGAACATTTAAAAATTAAACAACTAAGATATAGAAATAGAACAGCTAATAACTTTAAAGTCATTAAACACCAGCGCATGCAGACATTCATTTTATTCAAAACGTCAAAGCTGCAATTGAGCATGCAGAACTACATGGGAATGTGTCAGAAAGACTAAAATTTAAATTTGAAAAAAAATCACATTTTTAAGTGACTTTAAGGCCAGACCAAAATTATAGTATCTGGGCACTAACAGGTGGGTTTCAGATCCAAAACTAGAAGCATTATACAGAACAAAATATAAACTTAGTTTAGACTGAGAATCAGCTGTAGGAACTGCTGAAGACAATGCCCAGAAGATGAGAAACAAATCAGGCAGTACCAGGGATACTGCATGTTTTGCATACTTATTTTTATCAATTTTCTTTTTATTCTTTCCGAAACCTATCCCACAGATTAGAGCAGCTGCATGTGTTGGGCAGAGACCTGATACAATCCAGTACTCAAGCGCCCAGGTATCTTTCAGCAACAGTATACAACATTTTCAGAGGTATGGCCAAACAATTTGAAAGGCACCCCATGGGATCACTGTCTCACATCCATATTGTTCATAAAGAAAATATACACATATTTGGTGCAACTCTTTCAGACATTATGTCAAACAACTTGTTGGCCTCTTCAACCACGTGGCTCTTAAGACCGCCAACAAGGTCTCCTTGGACTGATTATATATGCCGTAATAATTCCTGAGCATCACTATCCTAAAAAAACCCTTCCATTTCATAAAAATGGAATTGTCTGTGACAAGTTGTGTGTGTGTGTGGATTATTACAGCGTCCTCTTCAACTTCTTTTTTCACTATGAATAAGATTTACATACATCTTATTCACAAACTCATGCACTATTAAGCTTCATCCATGAACAAAGCACAGAAAATCATTTCCAAAGGTGTATATATATGAATTTTAGAGATAAATAAAACATTATCCTATCTCCAGAAAACAAATTCAGTATGATATTATATGCAGAAAAAATAGCAATTAAAGGCTAAAAAAAATCCAAAGATAAAGCAATATATTTATTAAGAAAAGTTCATTCAAATGTGTTCTCACCTAATTGCCCAGAATCCAAGAGCCTCTTGTTAAGAGCGAAATAGGTGAACCACACTACAGAGAGGAAATGGAATCAAACCAATTCTTGGTTTGGGCTTTTTATTTTCCTCTTGCATTGGTATTTCATAAGTGTTTTCTTATTCTCACACCCGTTTTGCTAATTTCACCCCTAGCCTTTACAAAAAGTATTATTAGTTTTGACAAAAAAAAAAAAAACTCTTCACGAAACATGTTTTTGTTGTATAACCAAGATCTCTGCAATTAGAGATTACAACTACAAATATTTACATGTGTTGTTTAATAAAAGATTATGTGACTGGTTTTATTGATGTTGCTTCTAATTCCATTAGCTCTTACTGCACTATGAAAATGATGGCTAGTAGGTTAAATCCTTTACATTGCTGCCCCATGAGAAATTTGTTCTTCGTTTGTTCCCGTTTTTCTATTTCTCACTTTATTACCTATATATATTGAAGAGTTGATTATATGACTTTTACTTTTAACATTACATAATTTCTTTCTATTTTGGGACATGTACTGGCATGGACCGACCGATTACTATCATGATTCGGTCTCCTTAACCAAGCTGACCGAGACCTCCATGGACGGTCAGGCCGAACGACACACTTAATTCATTAACGCTCAAACTAAGGTCATTGAAGCTAAACTACCATTAAGAATTAGGTAATACGACCGTAAGTGTGATCTTTTCCACTAATCAGATCCAATAAGATAAGTCCATTAAAATAATATAAATAGCACATTCCAAGAAGAAAGGTACGTTATTATCACGGTACACTCCCGAGTGCCGAATACCTTCTTTACTGACTTGAGCGTCGGAGTGCCTTCTGTAGGTACCTCCCCCATTTGGCATTCACCTGAGATTGAGAGATCGAGAGCCGAAGAAATAACACGAAGGCCAGAAGGATCGTAGTGAAGCTTTAGCAACATGTCCGAAGAAAGGAAGAAGATGAAACCTTCAATAGTTCTTTCGGTCTCATATCCCTAGCAGGAACACGAGACATGCAACATTTTTCTCACAACATATCACTTATATGTTGACAAATTCATAGGTTCATGTCAACGTCTCTCATTTGGGCCAATAATAGCTATATTGGTGGTAATAATAAAATTTTGTAGATTAATTCTCCCTACACCAGATCAAAATTTTGATCTGCACACATAATTTATTTTTAAACTCCAAATTGCCTTGGTCATCTTTTCTAAATTTTCACATTCGGAATGAAAAAAAAGCTTCCAGATTTTAGTATCTAGAAGACATTATTATGCTGCGGATTTTTATATCCGAAAGACACATTTCAGTTCTAAATTTGTATATCCAGATGTGTCTTATTTGTGTTATGAATATAAATATCCAGAAAAATAAAGGTAAAATAGACATTCGTTTTTTGCAGTGTTGGGTGCAGGTCATAATTGGTGTGCAGGGAGAATTAGCCAAATTTGGGCAATTGCTTCCTGCACCATATCACTGCATCCAATTAAAGAAAAAAGACAAAAATACCCTTAAAAAAATGGGGTTCATATAAAATTACATTCCAGATCTCTTTTTTCGGAACACAATAATCTCTTCCAGATAAATTTTTTCAAAATGAATTTTTTTCAATTTTGAATTTTTTTATCTGGAATGTGATTTTGATTTTTTGTTTTCGGATTTTTATATTCGGAACACAATAATCTCTTTTGGATCTATTTTTCTGGAATGCATTATTTTCAATTCTAGATTTTCATTTCCGGAATAAAGGATACTTTTAGAATTTTTACAATTGTGTTGGGTGCAAGTTCAAAAGTGTTGGGTGCAGGAAGCAATTGCCCCAAATTTGTAACAATGGTCCATAATAAACAAAGGAACCATACATGTAGGCTTTTTTTTCATGTATCCCATTAGGCAATTACTTTTTGCACCATGTCACCGCACCCAATTTCAATATAAAATGACGAAAATAACCTTAAATAAAATGGGTTACCTATAAAATTACATTTCAAATCTCCTTTTCTGGAATATGTTTCTGAATTTTTTTTTTCATAACGAATTTTTTTGTAAAGGAGTCTATAGAGTTTGACCAAAGGAAGAAAAATGTTAAAGAAAAAAGGGTTCTTTATCTTTATTTATTTATTTATTTATATATTTTTTTGTATCAAGTTGGTGTTTTAAGATTTTAAAAATGTTAAGTTTCAGTTATAGTTATCAATTTGCATTAATCTAACTAACAAATACAAGAATGTGGTATAGTTGGCTGATTTAGCTATGACAAAGCGTGTTTTTTTTTTATATAACTCAAATATAAAGTATTAATCGATTTTTGTGATAATTTATAGTCAAATTAATTCCATTTTTTCTATTCACAAGTTCCAGATCATATTTAAGAAAATCTAATTCAACACCAATCGAACCAACAATTTGTTAATGGTTAAATGTGTCTCAGGTTTTCATCCTTTTCATTTTTAGATAGTATGTTTTTACCTAGTTGGAAAATGATTATCTTGTTTTTTTTCCGAGGGATTTGCAAAGGAAAGAAAATTCAAGGTTTCGTTATTATAGCCATCTCATTTGATAATGATCTACATAAAAAAAACAAAGGAAAAATATTGTGATACTTTATAATATAAATGAAAATATGTTGACAAAAAATAAAGAAATAAAAATAAAGCAAAGTCCGATGCAGTCAAATTATCAACATCTTGATGACAACGTGGGGTGGTGCTTTATGTTTCGACAGAAATTATCAACATCTTTCCGCAGCAAATAATCATGTTTGAATTACATATAATCACAGTAATATTTTTTTTAATATTAATACAATTGCATATTTGTAATTTAATTTTTTTATATTGAAACATTTCTTCTCAAATAAGAGTGGTGATCCATTTAGTTTCCTATCCGTTTGATGAGATTTTGTAAAGAAAAATACATTAGAGATTTAACACCACAAATAATGAAAAAATCACACACCACATTTAATTCACAAGATAAATAGTATATATATTTTTTTATATATTATTTGTTTTGCTCATTTATATTCAACTTGAGAATAAATTCACATTTAAAATCCTAGAATAGTAGCTTATTTTATCATGATTCCTTGTGTTGGTTTACATTAGAAAAAAAGTGTGAATTGTTAAGATATTTTGTTAGGAAAATTGAATTTAATGGTTTAAAATTGTTGTTTTCATTTTACATTATTAATCGAAAGAAGATTTTTTTTAAAAAAAATTTAATAAAACCGAAAATTAAACTTTCTATATATGTATAAAAACTTGAGAAAATGTTTATGTGCAACTATATAATTTATATCATCGTATATGCAGCAAATTAAAAAACTTGGATTGAATGATTGTGTGCTTTTCACTTTGATCTTTGTGGTCTTAGCAGAAGAAAATGGCATTATGAAATAAATGCTCTAGAAATCGAAACAATGAAGAAGAATGAGAAAAGATGAAGGTCCTTGAATGGATGTAAAAGGTGAATTGATATGTGTGAGAGAATCTTGATACATTGGTTGAGTATGATGCCCTTGTCTAAAGTGTTAAAGCCTTCTTTTCTAAATGAGTAGGGAATGGGAATCTACTGACCAATTTTGCTTTGCTTTGCTTTAGAAATACACACAGACACACACCCATTTGGCTTAAACATGGTTTAATATTATACATTATTGAGAACACCAACATGGTGGCACTCATTTCTACAACCATTGATCTCTTTAGACACATGTGACTTCGTGCATGCATTTGCCTTTATTTGCCAATCATAAAAGCACAAAAGATAATTGTTGGCATTTACATGTAAACCTCTGTCCCTCATCATTGAACGATGCTTCCTACATCAAAAGGAGTCATTGCTCGATCAGTACTAAGTTACTACCTAATTTATGTCAAGTTCTTCATCACTCTGTTTTATCTTAACTTTTTCAATCAAGGACTAATAATATGCTTACAATTTCCATTGTTACAAGTTAGGTTGATTAGATATAATATTAGCATGGATTCATTTGGTATGAAAACTAAGAATTTTATAACTGAATTGCATTATTTGAGATTGAGAATAAGTTTATGAATTTGACATTCATCTCAACTTGTGTGATACTATATAATGAATTGTCTGATAGTGATTCGATAGCGGGTGACTTGATCAACTTAACAAAATTTTGTTATGATAGAATTTCAATCCAAATTAGAAAATGCAGAGTTAAAGAACAAAGTATAAGACAATAGAGTGAAACAAGACAGCTGCAACAACGAATATTTGTTGTAGCTACAACTGTTCGCCATTTAAGAACATCTTATGACAACAGTTGATGTATGTTATACAGTTCCAAAAAGGGATCTTAACCAAATTACATTTATGTTTGGTTTATATGTTTCTGAAATGGCATAAGAGAAGTGTACATCTACTCTTGTTAAGATTAACTATTTTTTTATCCTTGTGTCTTGGTGTCATTAAGAAGTTTCCTCTTTTATCTTTTGTAAGGATTTTTTAGATATAGGTGACTTGTTTTGGATGAACTATTTTGGTTGGACGTTGAGCTTGTTTTTAGACTTCTTGAGAGGTAGCTTGTGTAATAGGGTTGAAGTATCCTTTAGATACTCCAATTTATTATATATTTTTATTGTCAATAAAAAAACTCTAAATAATTTTAATATTATATTAAAAAATAACTTTACATCCAATTTAATCTTATAAAACTGATTTATAATATAAAATTGGTATGAATTATATATTATGATATGTGTTTATCACTAATATAACATTTCAATACTTTAAAAAACATGATGACATTAACTTAGGATTGATGAATGAAATAGTGAGATTGTTGTGAGAATTGAGGGTAGCTATTAGAGTCAACTAAAGTTGAGCTCTAAATTTAATGCTGCTCCAGTCTAAAGTCTCCATTGTTATCAGTACTTTGTTGATAGATAAGTGGTTTTCCTATGCACACACCTTTGCCTTTATGTAACATATTATACGTGAAGAAAAGTTTAGATAAAAGTTGGCACAATCTTTCGAGTCATCCTTTAGCTTGGTCTAAAATAAACCATATATGTACACGATGGATTCTTCTTGTCTTTTTTTTTTTCTTATAACTCCCTTTTATTTTCATTATTTTTTCTTTTTATTTAAATGCAAAGGGACATTTATCTAGATCCCATCTTTCCCACTATATATTAGGTCAAGGAACCCTAAGAATATGCATACAAATCCATGTCTCCATCCACGTGCAATGATCAACATGGTATATATTCTCTTCATCAAATATTATATACATCAATATTTGATTCGGGGAACATATAATTATCATGCATTCTTATTAGTTGCTTTGTTTAATTAAGGACCATAAAATGTAGAATATTTTGCATTTTCCATTTGGTTTTGTTATCACCAATATCTATGAACAAAATGTTGTATACTAATGATTTAACATCACGTTAACTTCTATATAACTTTCATCCAACAAAAAATTATGTTAACATTGTGTGATGAAAATGTTGGATCGAGATATGTCGTGAATGAGAGTAGTTTATGAAAAATAATGTAATTTTGATATTTTATTAATTAATTTCACTTAATTACCTCAATTATAGATATGATTAGAAAGCTTTTCCTTTATTTTTTCATTTACACCGAAGGCTAGGTCTTCTTTCTTAACCTTGCACCATATTAGCCCTTTAATTAAAACCAAGATTCGATATTGGCCTTTACACCTCATAAATATTCAACTTTTATCACCTTAATACTTTATGCGAGACATTGTTCAATTACAATTAAGATATACCTTTGAATTGTAATATATATATATATATATATATATATATATATATATATATATAACGAATTATTCTTAATATATATTTTTTATTTAATTTTAAATTATTAGGTTAGATTAATAATAATTAGGTGTATTATGTTTCTCTCTAGTCTAAGGAATAACAATTTAGTGGAAATGTATGTCGTATGAATCACATATATTGCAATTCAATTATTTCTCTTCTCCTCGTTAATAAATAATAAATATATATGATGCATGTTCGAAATAATAAAAATTGAAGACAATAAAACATAAAAAGAGTTAGAAATGTACAATTATCACTCATTCTCAGTAACACATATAACATTTTTAAAAACAAAAAGTAGAGGCAATAAAAGAGTAGAAGGCTGAAAAAACATATAAAACAATTTTCTCTCCTCTATTTTTTCACTTCTTGCCTTGTATTCATTCACATTTTACAATTTTTTATAATATATTTGTTACTATTTTTAATAAATAATTAAATTCAATTTAGTATTGAGTTTACAATTTTGTAATAAACCATTCCTAGAAATTGAATTTATTTGTGATATAAATTGAATTCAGAAATTCAAATTAAAATGAACAATTCAAATAAACCACATATATATATATATTTCATGAACTAAAAAAACAAATCTTAGGTAAAAATATAAGTATAATAATAAAATTATAAAAAAAGGAAACTAGATTATTCTCTTTCTTTCTATAAATCTACCATTTTTTTTTTATTTTTTTTGTCAGCAATCTACCAGTTTAATATATGTTAATTTCCAATCGAATGTGTTCTTCACTTCCAATATGAAATGTTGATACCTTTTATCAACAACATCAAAATTTGGTTGTATCTCCGTTGTGGACTAATGAGTTTTGGAAAATTGTAAGATAATAAATTTATATATTTCCTTTGATTTATCAACCAAATAAAATATACTAATATATTTGCTTATTATTATTCTAACATGCAATAATATATATATTAATGACAATAAGAGAGAAACAATTGAATGGGAAGCATACATTCCCACAAAATGGCATTCATTTTCACGAGAGAAAAATTAAGTACACCTAATTATTGTTAATTAACATAGACTAGTAATTTAAAATTAAATAAATAATTTAAAGAATAGTTTTTTATACTTACTCTTAAAGTACGTTGGGATAGATTAATGTTATCTAATACAATATTCCTATAGTGTCAAAAAATTTAAGAGTACTTATAAATATGAAAAAAAATTACTTAAATTTTCTGCATGTAATGTGTTCTAATTAAATTATAGTATAAAACTATTTTATATTATTAATTTATTGTTTTTATATATATAACTAATTAAAATTTCCAATTTCATTTGTTGGATAAATAACTCAATAACCATCAAATTTAGAGATAAAAAAATAATTACTCATTATATTAACTAAATTAGATATTATTTTAGATAAAAAAAAATTATTTATATTTAAAGTGATCGTGATTTCTATTATTAATAAAAATTTATAAAATAGTTTCTATTGATATATAAATTAGCTACCAAGATTTTAATTACTAATATTTTAAATTCTAAAATTTTGATAGCTAATGATTATATACTAATTTAGAAACTATTTTATAAATTTTTGTTAATAATAGAAACTACTTTAAATAATAATATTTTTTGTTTATAAAACAGTCTCTAATTTAGTTAATATAGTAACTAATATTTCTATTTAATAATTTTCTTATAGGGATTAAACAAAATTTTCTTTATATAAACTATATATATAGGATATATATTAATTAAAATTACATTTCACATTTATATACATCAAAATTCGCATAATATAATCTTCTAAAACACATATAAATCAATTATGAATCATTTGATTTTTTGTTTATTATATTTGACTGAAAAATCAAGATAATATACTACAGTAATAAGTTTTGGGTAAAATTATTTCAAATAAAAGTTATTCAATATTTTAGTTACACTCTATGTATGATTTTTTTTTATATATTTTCTCAATTCTCTCTTTGTAAAAAAAAGTTCCTCTTTATCTTGTCTGTAATATCTTTCCTCCAAATGTTTTAGAATCTTAACACATCTTGTAGTAGTTGGATAGTTAAGGATCATTTTCACCTGATTATATCTTCAAACAGATAATATTCTTGTTTACTTTGAAGATGATTTATTTTCTTTCTTTTCCTTTGGATTTATCACCAATCTTGGTGGGATTAGTTGAGAAAAGTAAATCATCTCAACTTGATTAAACTTACATTGAAATTTGGTCATATTTGAATACTTTGTTTTAGGTCGATATTTTGAGTGATTATCTTATTTGAGCTAAAATTTCCTTCAAAAAGTAAAGAATTATAGATAAAGGAAGCTATTTATATTTTTGATAGAACTTTAAGATAAATTATCTACTACTAGAAAATCTTTAAATAGAAACAAATTTTAAAGATAAAAAATAATTAGTTATTATATTGACTAAATTATATAGTATTTTAAAAACTAAAAAATATTAATTATTAATAAGTAGACTTTAAGCCTAACTCAACCCCATAAAACCAGCTCATAGGGTTGAGGTTTGCACCCACTTATATACAATGAAATGTTATAATCTCTAGTCGATGTGAGATCTCCAACATTAATATATAAATTGTTTTCTATTATAGATAAATAATTTCTAAATATATACTAATAAATTTTTAATTTGTAAAATAATATATAATTTAGTCAATATAATAACTAATTTTTTTTTATTTCTAAAATTAATTTTTATTTAATTATTTGTCTTGTTGTAAAATGTTTGAATTGTTATGTAGTTAAATTTAAAGTTTGTTCACAAATATTATCTCATTCACGGTACTCAAACAATGATTTAGTTTATAAAAAAATCAAACCATAACCCTTTTGTTAGACGTAACGCAACTAACTAACTCTATTGAATAATTTATTTATGATATTTTTCTTATTAACTCTAACAAATAATCAGATTGTAATTCTTACGTCAAATAGATTATAATGCGAATTAATCTATTAAAAAAACATATTTTAATAAAATATATAATTTTAAAAATATTTTTCAATAAATTAAGTCAATAATATTTTAATATAAATATCTAATATCTCAAACAAATGATGCAGTAGTAGATGAGAATATATTAGGTGAAGAAAAAAATTAAAAAAGTACGAAAATTTTCAAAATTTTACAAATAAAATTAATAATTATAAATTTTTTGAATTTCGATACATTATAAAACTTTATACTCAAATAATATATTTTTTTATAAAACATTTCATTTTTTTTATAAAAAAATAATTTATGAAAATTTCTCGTTAAAAATAAAATATAAACCCTGCAGTGCACGTTAGTCTTTTCTCGTGGTCTATCTTAATCATAACCCCTACCACCAACAACCATAAACGACAAGGCATGAAATACTAAGACATGTGATCCATATCTGGGAATACAATAAATTTCAAAAGGTTTTGATTTTGGAAATGATACTTTAATAGTCTAAAAAAAACACTCACTTAATAATTATTTTTTTATTAATAATAAATAAATAAAATAAAACAAGACATTTTGAAGGTGTCTAGATCTTTATATAAAACATTCGAGATCAAACTTCTTAACAACTAACTGAAAATTCAACATACTCTACAAAATATCAACCAAATATAGACATGATAAGACATAAGGATGGCAAAGCGGACCGTCCCGTCCCATCCCGTGTAATGAATGCAAGCGTTTTTTTTTGTTTTTTTTTTAAGAAATTCAATAAAAATGTTTTTTACTTTTTGTTTTTGAAAAATTGTCAAATTGAACCTATATTTGCTACTATCAAAATCAATATTTTTTTTTTCTATTTCAAACATAGTCAAACATCAATAATTCAATTAAGATAAAAATCAAATATCAATATTCTTCCATTTCAAAAACATTAAAAATAACTATTTCAAAAACTTTAAACATAAGGACCACTACAATTAACCTAGTTAATTCAAAAACAATAATATTCTTTCATTTCAATAACATTGGATGTAACCTTAGAAGAACTTTCATCCAATTTTTCATAATTATAATTTTTCCCGTTATCTGTATACATTAAAACAATGACAATTAATTAATTATTTTTTCATAAAAATAATACAATAAAAATAAGATCAATTAAAATGAAACCTAAAGTGTGTAGCATTGGAATGAATGAATATAAATGGAAAAGGAAAACCTATTTTGTTTTAGTCAAACTTGTCACTACCAAATCAACACACAAACTGCGGGCCAGCCTGTCCCGTTGGTCCGCGCGAGCTGTGGGTTATGCGGGATGGGTTAAAGTGGGTTAGTAGGTTGAAAAACTGAGTTCGTGTTCCGCATTTTTTACTAGTGGACCGTAGATCGTCCCGTATGACTCGCCCTGCTTTGTCATCCCTAACAAGACTAATATAGACATAATCACATCAAAATATAATTATCTCAACCCTTCAAGAGAGACATGTACTCATAAAATAAAACAAAATAAATATCACCCTACATCCTTCTCCAACAATTAAATAAGATTTTTGTCAGAAGTAGAAGTAAATCAAACATCCAAAAGTCATAAATATCAAACCAAACCTGCAAAAAAAATTTAAAAGCCAAAAAATTTAAAAGCCAAAAACTTTTACTAAATCACACAAAAACTTCCAAACTAGATCACATAAAAAAAAAACACTCACTTAATAATTCACTTTTAATAATATACTGATAACAATTAACATTTTAAGTTAAAAAAAATATTAATATTTTATATTATCAAAAAAATATTTTTTATTTGTATAAAAGGATAGTATATTTTTTCTCTCTCAGTCTTGCTTCTAAAACTTCAAAAACGAAGATGGTATCTACATTGTTCCCTTTTTCGTTTTAAACGTGAGAGAATTCTCATTGAAATCTTTTACCTAATACAAAAATACCTATTTAAGGATGTTAAATTAGTTAAACTTCACTAATCATTTTGATGGAAGTTGGATTCTTTAAAATAAGATTAAAAAAATTAGATAAAGTTAGTTCGACTCAATAGACTAGGTGAAACTCAAGAATTATAGGCTCAAACATAATTAAAATATATTTCCCTTTTATATTGTTTCAATTTGTTTACTTTAAAATTTATATAAATATAGATAAAAGTAAAACAAAAAGGCCAATTTGATTCATTATAACAAATCATCATTAGACCAGACAATAAAAATGCAACCCATTAAAAAAGATTGTATTACTGTTGACGCCAACACTAAAACAAATATAAAGGTATTCTTTTAATTATATATATATATATAATATAAAAAAATGTAAGATATAATTAATAAATATTTTGGATAAATAAAAAAATAACTTATACACACCATAAATTTTAGAAAATCGGAATAAAAAATTATATTCAAATTAATTTTAACATATAGAAAAGGTCATATATTTTGTAGCTTCTATTAAAAATACTTATGAATAAGTTTATCTAAGTAAAATAAAATCTAAATATATAGTTAACTAGGTCACCTCTTATGGATAAAGTGCAAAATATTTTTTTTACTAGCAAATTATAAAATGCAAATAAAAATATTTAAAAAATACCTTAATCTTTATAAAAAAACTTATCCACATAATAATTTTTAAAATAAATGACTGTTACACGATATTTTTAAAACCAAATCCATAACATCATACACATTCTCACAATCTATATAAAAAAAACTATACGTTGTATTAATTAGAACATCCAAAATATTTATAAGATAAGATAAAGTGCAACAACATAATGCAAGAGTTTAGACAACATGAAGGAAGACATGAACATTCATCCATGACTAATTTAAAAGTTTTAATGTTTTCATAGTGTTGAATCAAAAAGAAAACAACGTCGTATGAAAAGAGCAAAAAATTCTTTAGAAAATGTTAGTCTCAAGATTATTCTTAAGTATGACCTATAATGTCTGGAAAGCACCCACAAGCCATGCACATTAGGTAGTGGAAAATAAAGAAAAGAAAGAGAAAAAAAACACACAAAAGCAGTCTCCATGGCTGTTCTTGATTTAGTGAATTGACCCTTCGGTATGATTCAACACACGAAAACCTTTTTTCTAACCCTTTCTTTGTGTGAGTGTGCACGAAGAAAAAAAGGTTAACACAAATGCTAATAACCAAACACTACTTTTTTTGTCTCACTAATCACAAACACAAGTTGGTTATACATCGTTTCACATTATCAAATCAAGTTGAAGAACACCCACATTGGATTCTCCTTTTATTCCGTTTTCTATGCCTTCCACTGCTCAATCTTCCCAAATCAATTTCCACTTGCTTTTTCAAGTAATTCATATTTTTTATTCAGTCAACAATTTTAACATTTTTCAGACTTAGGGTCAATTAACCCTGTCTCATATACACGATTGCCCCATGTTAGTAGCTAGATTTATACTACTTATAGTGAAAGATATCTTTTTATAAGGAAATAAAGTATATAAAGAAATCCTTTTGTGTCTAGAAACATAATACAAGTTTATACATAAGCATATACATATAATTGAAGATACACGCATACTAGACATTTTTTATACGAATTATGTTGCTCAAACTGTGTACTTCATTTACATAATAATGATTATTTTTTATTAATAAAAGTAATAATTAGTGAACAAAGTCTCTAAGAAGAAATTAAAACAATAATTTTGTGGAATTTACAAGTAATTAGGAATATCTCAAAATCGTACCATATTTAATATGAGTAACTTATTATAAATGAATTTAGAAAGAAATTTGAAAATGACATGTATTGTTTTTATGATCGGAAAAAGCTTTGAAGAAAGAAGACAATCTAATAATAAAGTAAAATATAAAAAAACAAAGTTAGGTAAATTCCATGGAAAGCAATTATGAGCAATCAAACTAGATAGGGTTTGATAATTAAAAGTGCATTTGTCTGTACTTTTAAATAAAAAATTAAAAAGAAACATTTTAGTTTCTAATAAGCTAAAATAAAAACTTATATTTAAAAAAAAAGAGTTAATACATAATTACTTGCTTGGCAAGTTCTAATTTCATAATATAACAGTTAAACTTTTGATGCAGTGAAATAAAATTATAATTAATTAATAATTGAATTTAATAAAAAAATTAAATAATTATATATACATTAAATTAAAAATGCCTTTAATCTCATAAAAAACTATATTTTATTATAAAAATAAATAAATAAAATAATTTACATCATATAAGTATACACACAATAAATTAAATAGTACATGGGAACGTCTAATAAAAGGAATAAATTTTGATCATAAAACAATAATAAATGATCAAAATTAAATTTATAAATTTTCACTATATCTTCTCCCCTCTCTATTATATATATATATATGATTTTTTTAAACTTAATTCATCTATCACCGTTATAACATTTTTTAATCCCCATTAATGGTTAGAGTAGAATAACTTCTATGTCTTTTGATTTTTCTCGTATAGTTTTTTTTAAAAGGTTTTTTTACTTTTATTAGTTTACTTAATAAATATTTAATTTCTTTAATTCACATTACAATAATGTCAATAAAAATTGGGTCTAACTTCAAATCTATTATAACATGATAAATAAAAGTACAAATATTTTTTGAAAGAGGCATTTGCATATTTAATAGTTAACGATTAGTGTCTCTACAAAACGCATGTGAAGATAAAAAAAGCCTATGTAATAATGACCAAATAATCAACATTAGAGTTAGTAGAGGGTGAGCAGTAAAAAACATTATTCTATCAATTCTGCTAACTTTTGAAAAAAATAAATATAAGATAATGTTTCAAATGTATATACTTTTGTATTTTAGTATTAATAGAATACATTTTAATCGATTAAATCATGTTATCTTTAAGTAATTTTTAATTTATATTAAATAATATTGATGTAACATATCAGAAAATAACATCTTACTATTACAATACAAGTTTTACATATTTCTATTTTCAAAACATTCATAATACATGATTAGGACATATAAAAATACAAATATTTATAACATAAATTTCAAAATCAACACCCTAAACCTCTTCGGATCTTCCAAAACATTTGTTCGTGTACGTAGTACAGTCATTGCAGTTCAACACAACAAGAAAAACAAGGATAAACTAGTGAAAATAGAATTTTATAATATACACCATTAAATCAAAAGAGAAAACCAAATTGCATGATCAATTTATCAAATTATTCAATCTTTTTCAAATCCCAACAATATATCTCACATGAATCTCCACATCTAGGATATTCAACAAACAAAGTAACATCCGACGCCTTCCGGAAGACCTGTATTAAGTAAGTCCTATCATAAACTAACACCTGATCCAAATATTACTAGTGAATCCAACCGATAACCGAAAGGATCAGGGTAAGTTCAATACAACTCAAGTCGTGCATCTCATATGTCACGGTGTGCATGAACTCCCACATGAGCTTATCACCACCTAACATCTTAGTCTATATGTAACTTAGATCTCTATTACCATATAGACATAAATACTTAATACACATACAAACATCAATTCATACATTATCCAAAATGTATGAATTCAATTTCATTTCATTATAGGGCAGTTTCTATGCACCTTTATTTTTATTTTTTAACGTTCTTACAATTGACACAACACTAAAGTATTTACTAAACCCTAAACTCTAGTATTGAAACTTGACCCGATATAATGATATTTTCTTATAAAAATCATATAAATTATGGACCTTATATTATTAATAGTGACAATGTATAAGGGAATCCTAGAGTTTGAGAAAAAGAAATAAAAAAGTCAAGTTAACTATTTTAATTTAGTTATATATATATTAAATAGAAACTAAATTTTAAAAATAAAAATAAATAATTATTATATTAACTAAATAAGATATTATTTTATAAAAAAAATTATTGATATTAAAGTAATTATTATTATTAAAAATTTATAAATTAATTTATAAATTGATATATAATTAATTATTAATTAATTTAGATTCTAAAATTAATAACTAAAATATTATATATGTTAATTTATAAATTACTTTATAAATTTATATTAATAATAGAAAATATTTTAGATGTTAATAATTTTTTAATGTATAAAATAATATTTAATTTAGTGTATATAATAATAATTTTTTATTTATTTCTAAAACTAATTTTTATTTAATAATTTTGTTATAGCGTGAAAAAACAGAAAAAAGAAAGAATTTAAAACATGTTTATTTAGTTTTTTTAGTCTTTAGTTTTTGAAAGTAGTTTTATTATTGATTTTGAAAAGCTAGTTTAGAGAATAAACTGAAACAAACAAACAAACAAACTCTTATTTGATTTGATGGGTTGTGACTGTTTTGTTTTGCAAGTTGTTCCTTGTACTCAAAAGATGTGATTAAACAAAGAAACTAGTTAATAAAAATTTTCTTTGGTAAAAAGTTACATTGAGCAACCACCATTGTAAAAGAGGTTGTGATTTAAAGAATATAATAATATAGTAGTGTTGAACCTGGGGTCTCATAATACAAAATCTTCATTCACTCCACTTTAAACCTAAATCAAAGTGCAAGTGGACATTTTTTTATTCTTTCATGTAAAAGTATGAACAATCAAAGCCTTCACTTAGGTTTTTTTATCTTTCCCTCATTCCAAGGTTGTCTGTGACACATTATTAATATGTACACACGGCACTACGATTAATGATGATCATAAACTATAGTATGCAGTACATAAAAGAAAAATAATGGATACACCAAATGTCAAATGATCCCTTCAGAGATCAATAAAAAAATATAAATAATCCTTTTAGAATCGATTTGAAAAAAACTATTGTTAATGTAAACTCTTTTTGTATTATATTTTTAACCTATTTAAAAAGAGCTTGCCTTTGATATTTTGATACTTTTTACTTCTATATATTTCTGAAACAAATGTACATTACATTCCAATTCTTAAGAAAAAACTGATTTATGATTGTTTGTGTGATGGACCGATATTTAAAAAGTAACTAAACTATTTGTTATGATTTTTACATGATTATAATAAACATATAACTAAATGGCATTTATATCAAAATGCAGGAAATATAAAAAGAGTAAAATGTAAATACTCTTTTTAAGCATATCTTGTAAGAGTGAAGGTTGATTAGTGTTAAACATCATTCTTAAATTTTGTTTAGTGTTGGAACTTATGAGTTGATTGTTTGTACAAGTATAGTGTTGGAACTTAAAATGTCTTGGACGAAAACAATTTTTTTTTATGTTGCTTCTTGAGTTACCTCGAAAGGAACAATATTTTAGTACTCAAGGGTATATATGTCGAGATTCCGAAAATTTATTTTAGTTATGTATCGTAATTACAATTCAGTTAATTACTATATTTGTAACTATTGAAAGCATGTATGTCTAGCAATTATTATAGAATTACTTAGTAGAGGTGAGGGTCAACATGACCTCTTTTAACTTACCTATCATTGCTCAATAAAAAATGAAGTAGGGCAAGCTGAATTTTTTTACTCATTTGCTAGTTTTTTTATTTATTTTAATATATATATATATATATATAATATACTAAAAGCACATTTAATTATATAAATATTTTTTTTTTAAATTTTTAATTAATTGGATAAATTTAAAAAATTATTATTTCTACATGTTCTAATATTTTATTATAATTAATAATTTTCACCTTAATTTTTAATTATTTAAGTTTATGGTTAATAATTTTATATACTCCAAAACATAACAAAAATTATTTTTAATTAAAAATTAGACCAAAAACCTAATTCGCCTCACCACATCCCGAACTCATCTAACAGATTAAAAAATATCAACATACCAATTTGTCACCCAAAAATAGTTATATCAACTCCAATATGCTACTTTAGTATTTGTTATTTCAAATACATGTATATTTCTCAAATATTTACAACAAATTTATCCTCAATCCAACCAATAATACATTTCATATGTATAATTCAATATCAAACTTTATTAAGTTTGTAACCTAGCATGCACTATATATGTTAGAGGTTGGTGTCTTTGTTCCATAGGTTAGACGTTGGTATCTTTGTTAGATGCTTGTTTCTATTAGACTATGTTATATATATATATAGGTGTGAGTTAACTTTTCAAAATAATCACTACAAGAAAATCATCAAATAGAAACCAATTTTTAGAAACCAAAATAATTAGTTACTATAGTGATTAAATTAGAGACCATTATAGGGACTAAATAAATTTTTGGTTTCTAAATTAGTTTATATTATTGTTAAATGGTTTCTAAATTGGTATCTAATTAACTACCAAAGTTTTAACTACCAATTATTTAGTTTCTAAATTTGGTAGCAAAAATCTTGGTTGCTAATTAGATACCAATTTAGAAACCATCTAATAATAATAGAAACTAATTTATAAACTAAAAATTTATTTAGTCCCTAAAATGGTCTCTAATTTAGTCACTATAACAACTAATTATTTTTTGTTTCTAAAATTAGTTTCTATTTCATGATTTTCTTGTAGTGAATATTTTCCTTTTTTTTTCTTGCATGGCAACTATTAAAACCCACGTTGATATCTTCACATGGTATCACAAGCCATAATTTTTTCTTCCTCTCTCTGCTTTCTTTTCTGTCTTGTGTTTTCTTTCCTTTACTCTTTCTTCTTTGTCATGTATGTTACATCTTCTTTTGCTGCTTCTTCCGAAACATCCATGCCTTCATCTTCCACACAATTACATACGTTTTCCATTCCTATTTCTTTAAAACTCGACCACGACAACTACCTAATTTGGCAACAATAAATTCTTGCTCAGTGGTCTTCGACTTCTTCATTTTCTCGAAGGCTCTATTGTACCTTCGCACTTTCTGGCTGCAAATGATGCTATTATTCACAAAGTTAATCCGAATTTTCTATTTCATCAATAACTATATCATCTTCTTATTGCCCGACTTCTTATGATTTTTCATGTTATGATTATGTCTATTTACTATTTACTGCAAGAGAAATATCAAGCAGTGTTGAAAATTTATATAAATGAAGTGGAAAAGAAAAGAAAAGAAATTATATAGAAAGGTGAAAATTGATTGGTCAAATAGAAGTGATGAATATTATGGAAAGTATGACGCAAGTGGACAACACCCTGGTCCATTTGCTAAGTTCCTTGAGAAACGAATACACAATGTCAGGTACACCACAACAAAATGGTGTGTCAAAAATGCGTAATCAGACCTTAATGTATATGGTTAGAAGCATGTTAAGTAATTCATATTTGCATATACCATTGTGGATGTATGCTTTAAAAACTGTCATGTGTTTGTTGATCTGGATTCTTAGTAAGGAAGTTCAAAAGACATCTTTTGAATTGTGGACAGGTAGGGAATCCAGTTTGAGATACTTGTATGTTTGGGCTTTTCAATCAGAAATTAGAATATACAATTCTCAAGAAAAGAAACTAGATGCAAGAAGAATCAATGGATATTTTATTGGTTATTCAGTAAAGTAAAAAAATGTATATGTTTTATTGTGCTACCCATAGTACAAGAATTGTTGAAACTTGAAATGTACGGTTCATTGAGAATGATGAAATCCGTGGGAGTGAAGTTTCGTAAAATGTTGACATTATGGAAGTTAGAGTACATGTTCCTTTAACTAGTACCTCTACTTCAAGAATTGTTCTTCCTCATTTTGTTGAACCAAACAACGATGAAGAAGAAGAATAAATTAATGATCCTAATATTAACAATGAACCTGTAATAGAACAACCACAATAAATAAAATTAAGAAGATCTCAAAGAGAAAGGAAATAATATTCAAATTATTATGTGGTTTATCTACAAGAGTAAAAAAATTACTTAATCATTGATAATGATCCAGTTTCATTTTCAGAAGCCATCAATGATGATAATTCTGATAAATGGCTAGATGTAATGAAGGATGAACTTAAATCAATGACACAAAATGATGTATGAGACCTTATAAAATTTCCAGAAGAATGCAAGAGAGTTGAGTGCAAATGGGTCTTTAAGACTAAACGTGACTCTTATGGCAATATCGAACATTACAAGACTCGACTTGTTGCCAAATGTTTTACTCAAAAGGTGACATTGACTATAAAAAAATATTATCTTCTCCTTTTCTAAGAACGATTCCTTCAGAATTATCATGACATTAGTATATTTTTATGATATTGAGTTGCATCAGATGAATGTTAAAATCGTCTTTTTGAACGGAATTTAGAAGATGATATTTATATGAACCAACCGGTGAGGTTCATTGAAGAAGGAAAAGAACACATGGTGTGTAAACTTCAGAAATCAATATATGCACTTCAACAAACTTTCAGGAAATGGTATCGTAAGTTCAATGATAGTTGATCGATGTATATATCTGAAGATCAATGAGAACAAGATTATATTTCTGATTCTTTATGTTGATGATATCTTGCTTGCAACTAATCATCTTGGTCTATTATGTGAGACTAAAATGTTTTTTTTCTAACAGGTTTGAAATGGAAAATATGGGTGAGACATACTATGTAATAAGAATAAAAATATTTCGTGATAAATCATAAGAACGATTATATATATCTTATGAAATATAATGAAAACATATATAATATAATATAGATTGAAAAATATTAAAAAAATATGATTTTGTGAGAATGTTGTATAAATAAGATAAATATTTATTTTTATTATAATTGAATATATGGAATGAGAGAATGATGGATTATAAAATTTTACATTATAGTCTAAATGAAAATTGAGATAACTTATATCTTAAAGTAAACTACATGCATGCATGCACGTTTTTCAGTAAAATAATTTTGCATGGGGATGTAAAAGTGGATGAGCAATACATCAGAAGATGTAATGTATATGATGATGCATGCATGCCCAACAAAAAAGGGACCACAGCCGTGTGAAAAAAAAGAAAGAGTAGCCACTAAGAAAAGTGGAAGAAGACCAATATCGAACAAGGGCTTCTAATGAGTGCAAAATTCCCTTCACATATTCCCTCCACAATATATATTCCAAATTTCATATGCAAAAGATTGCAATATTCAAAGGTATAGCTATGAAGATGCTTTAGCCACTGATTCATATCCTTTCCTTTATGGCATCCACCTCTCATGCATCATCCTCATTTATGTGTACTGTATCAGTTCTCTGATACCTTCTTCCACCTTCTATATGAGACTGAGACAGATGGGTCACCTTTAGAACTGCTACAATTACTTTATCATGAAAAGCTTTTGTTTGGCACTGCCCTTTCTACTTAGTTAGCTTCATATATATCTTCACATCTCATGTTCATATGTCTTCACTTTTTATTGCACCAAGGGATATACTAATTTATAGGGGTGGAAAAGCGGACCCGTTCGTCCTGCATAGGTTTGTTCCGTTTAAGCTCGTAAATACGGGTCGGGTTGGTCCATTCCGCATATAAAATGTGGGTTGGTTTTCATAATCCGTCCCGCATGCGGGTTGGTCCATGGGCTTGTGGGTCAGTCTGTTTTTTTTGGAACGTAGAGGAGGAGTGTGTCGTGTGTGCAGCAGCGGAGCGACAATAATGCGCAATAATTGCAGGCGAAGCCACGCGTAGTCGCACGCTGAACGAGCGACGACGCTGTAAAAAAGAGTGCGTCGTGTGTTGTGTGCGTTTTTTGAAACAACGTAACTGCCTTGTGTTTTGAGTGAAAACCTAATTTTCTTTCACTCAAAGTTGTCACTCCTCCACTGGACCATTGTTGTCAAATTAATTAATTTTTTACCGCGGGCGCGCACTTTGCCACCCCTACTAATTTACTCATTTTTCTCTCCAATTTGTAAATGATTTCCTACATTATTATAATTTTGGATAACTAATTTCAATTCAATTAATTTGAAAATTTAAATATTTTTTTTTGTTTGAGTATTGTATTCCAAACAAACTCATCTAGCTAGTTAAAATTTCTACTTATATATATATATATATATATATATATATATAAATCACAATGTTGTTTATATTTTGTAATATAAGAAAATTATTAAAAAAAACTAATTTTAAAAAATAAATAAATAGTTATTATGATTAAATTAAATATTATTTTAAATATTAAAGAAATTATTAATATTTAAAATAACTTTTATTATTAATAAATAATTTTTAAATTAATATCTAATTAATTACCATTTTTTTAAATTTTTTTTTTTATATAATGACTATAACTTCTATGTTAAACATGGATTCTATTCCTTTAATACATGATCACCTTTAACACATTATTATTATTATTAATACATGATTAATATATTATTATTATTAATATTAATAATAATAATTGTTTGAATTAATCATTAAAAATTATTTAATTTTAATTATTAAATTTAATTTTATTAGTGGTGAATTTTGATGGTAAGACATTTTTTTAAGTGTCTTACTGCTAAAATAATTTAACTTATTAAATATATCATACTATATAAGCAGCATAATTATTAAATACTAATAATATTATATACATCTATATATATATATATATTTGCCATTAGAAGAAAAGAAAAGTATTTAAACTTGTGTAATTGTTGCATACCATGCAATTTTCTATCCCCACAAGCAGCAGCAAGATTCTATTTGAATTTTGGAATATGACATTGAACATTAATAAGTGTGAGATGAATGATGAAGATCATTGAAAGTGAGATTCAACTTTGTTATTGGTCTAATTTGTATTCTTTGAATTAAAAGGAAGTGAAAAATGAAATATTCAAACTTTTAAATAAGAATTTATTCTCCAGCCACTTTTTCTTCCTTTTCGCCTAATCAAATTCATAGATTCAAATGTAACATTCAATTTTGGCTTGTCTTTGGGGATAAAGACAAAAGCGCATACTTTTATACAACCTTGGCGACGAATAATCGAAAAAACAAATGTCACGACAAATACATACGATCACGAAAGATATTCTTTTTTTTGTTCAATTCTAATTTTATACTATAAAATGATTGTGACAATTGTTAAATTAATTTTTAAATTAAAAATCAAATAATTTGAAGAGTTTATAATTTTTATTTTGCATTTAAGCCAAATATAAATTGTTTATAACTTATAAGTAACCTTTTGTTAAAGTTCATATATTAATGCTCTAGCTAAAATATGTTGGTAGACACTAAGACGGTGTCATTCAATAGAATTTTTTGTTTATCAATGAATCCGAATCGTTTAAAAAATGTCTAAAACTCCAATTATGAAAATTTAAGTGAGCATAGGTCAAACTATCAGTTTTAGTTAAAGTTGTTGTAATTTTTGAACTTTTAATCTAAGTAAAATAGATCATCATATTCAAAATCTAGAATAAGTAGTGAAAAAACTTTTGTTAAATTTTCTTAGTTTTATAGGCACGAAGATACTTTTTGAATTAGGATTTGGAGTTCTAATGAAAGTTGTAGTCTTGAATGTTAGGTTTTCAATGACTTTGTGGAATCATTTAAAAAGAAGGTATAAAACTCCAATTATGAATGTTTTAGTGGAAAAATATCAAACTATGAGTTTTAGTTAATGTTGTTGCAATTTTTGAATTTTTAAACTAAGCAAATTACTTTAAAGATAAGTAAATTTGCTCGACACATTTAGAACTACGAACAAGTAAAGAAAAACTTAAGTTAAATTTTCTTGGCTTTATAGGCATTGAGATTCTTTTTGAATTACATTTTGGATTTTTCATGAAAGTTGTAATCTTGAGATATTAGGTTTTAAATGAATTTGGAATATTTTAAAAATGAGGTCTAAAATTCCAATTATGAATATTTTAGTGAGTATATATCACATTCTCACTTCTAGTTAAAGTTGTTGCAATTTTTTTTCAAAATGGGAGGATATGTTGGTTTTCAAGTGATTATTCATCCAAGTTCCACATTCAGCAATATAAAAAACGAAAAAATAGGAACTACTATAAAAGTGAATAGTTTATTTGAGTGATATCACCACAACCCAAAAAGTCTCTTCTATAAATTTTAACAAAATTATTTTCTTATGATAATAATTTTAAAATATGAGATAATTTATAATGTTCTTTGTAATGTATTTATAACATGATTTTCTTTGGATAAGTTAAAAAGTGTTTTCTTTATTGGAAAATATTTTATAGTTCAAATAAAGAAGTTTTGTAAAACACTCATAGTTTGATATAAGTAGACTTTTTGTATCTTACTAGTTGTTTTTAGATTTTACTTTATAAAAAAACACTTCTCAATTTTTCTAATTTCACTCAGTATTGCTTACTTTATTAATTCCCGTGTAGATACAATGTAAATAGTGTATAATTTATATAAACAATATAACTTAATTTAACTTCAAATATTTTATTTTGAAAATTAAATTAAATTTTATATTATAGTATTCTTTCTTCATTTCAAAGATAAATATAGAAGGAACTTTTATATTTCACAAAATACTGATTTTATATATAAAAAAAATTATAATATATTTTCATTTTATTTTGAAACATCTCTTAATTAAAAAAAAATAATCAAAGAGTGGTATTTCAAACACTGAAATATATTTTAGATTACCTTTCATATAAAAAAGAAGAAGATAAGAAACAGAGAATAATTTGATAAGAAAGAATTGAAGAACTGAAAAAAAATGAAACTCAATCAAATATATTTTCGCACAAATGAGTATGAAATGCAAGTAATTTTCGTTTTTACAATTTTTTTTAAACCAAAATCATCTTATGAAATTTACTAATAATAGGAATAGTAATAATAATAATATAAATCAATAAAAATAATCTTATGAATATAAATAAAATATTAATAATAATGTAATTTTAAAATTAAATAATCTCAAAAAGTAGTTTTAATTTTATTTTTCACTTCTATTAAATAAAATAAGTCTCTAAATTTTTATTTTTTTATACGCTTCTTTTCAATATAAGTATCTTTATTTTTACTTTATTTTTTTCTATTTCTCTCGTCTTCTTTTTCTTTATTTCTTTTCTCTCTGCCAAATAAATCATTAAAAAACTGCTGATTTTAGGTTTTAAAAAATCAAATTATACATTAATCATCATGTGAGCATCTGTTTTCCTAGAAAAAAAAGAAGAAGAAGCATTGATGTGTTAATATTTGCAATAGAAATTTAAATACTTATCATTATATTCTTAAAAAGCATATTTTTTGTTAATTATATTACTCTAAGTTAATATATACTATGTAGTATAAATGTATATATTTAAATGAAAAAAGTATATTGTAGAGTGGAAACGTGTACATCCGTGTAGAGTATAATTATCCTCAAAGTTAATACTGAGAAACTATGATGAAGCAGAAAAAGTCTAAAAAGTATGAAAAAAAAATGATGAGAAATTTCTTGAGATTCTCTAATGTGACAATGACACACCCGCACGAGAGTCTCTTCATTGGATTCTCTTCTAAATGCTGCCATATCCACAGACACACAAAACCACAGATCTTACTACAAATAATTTCATTTCATCTTCTCACTCACAATTGTCTCTGCTATGTAAGAAAACACATTATTTGTTAATATAAAACATGCATCATTAACAAATATTAAGAGTTAAGATTAGACTCATATTCTACTAATTCTAGTTAAAATATTGATTCTGGTTAAAGTATTTGTATGCAGTGTCATTACACATGTTAAACATTTTATGAATAAACAATGAAACTGTATACAAATACGCCCACCTTCAGCCTTCATGAACTTCCAACTTGGACAGAAAGGGCTAAAACTGTCATGACAGAAGCTATGCAGCCTATGTCTTCTCTGTTTCCACTTGAAAATTGTCTCCAGGCAAAATTGCAAACTTTATTTAAAGATTTGTGTTTTGTAGTCATGTAGAATCCCTATGACTTCATGTGATCTAAATAAGGAGTAACAGGTTAACATAGTTAGAAGGGTCTTAGGTGAAAAATAAATGAGTTTTGTTTTTGTTTTTGAGCAAAAAATGGTGACTCGTATATATAGTATCATTAATTGATGTATCATGTGGTGGACCCTTGGTTTGACTATGGTATACACTATTTTACCCTAATTTAATCAAATGTTGAAGACAAACTATAGTGCTACTGTATAATGATTAGTGGGGTTTAGTCCTACTAACTACAAAATAAAAATCAAACACTTAATTACAAGAGTGTGTAATCATGATATCAGGAATTGAAGATGTTGATTTGAATTTGTTAGTATACCAATTTGCGTGTATGGAACTGCAGAGTACAGAGTACTACTTCTGAAGTTATTTATTTGTGTAATTCAGAGAATGGATTGTTAACAGTTCCTTACCTTGTTGTAGCCATGAATATCATAGAAACAGAAGGGTACCAAAATTTACTGTGAAACTAAAAGTATCATTAACAAGAAGTGATGCAGTAAGAGAAGCAGAGGGAGAAGAAACAAAGAGGGATTTGCATACAAAAGGAAAGTGTATGGCTTTACTTTCTCTAGTTGACAGCTGAAGCTTTGTTGAGTTGCAAGCTTGAACACTCACACACCTTAAACCAAACCCATTACATTTGCACTCAGCACACACTTGAAGGTCAGAACATGTCTTCTATAAGAGGGAAAAGAAAAAAAAAGGAAAGTAAGCTAAATGTCTAAATTAGCTGGGAAACACCCCAGCTAAATTTAGTGACTGCAAACCCTACAAATTGTTAAAATTAGCAGAAATTGAAGAAAGGGGGAAGTAGTAACTATTTCTAAGATGAACACACCAAAATCTAAAGTTCTCAAAGCATACCTCTGTCATTTTCTAGAGGTACACATGAAGAGAAAATATACTAAAACCACTTCAAAAGTCCATCTTCTAAAGTGTCATGATCTTATTACTATAACACATGTATCTTTCTCAATCATCTATTAACACACAAAATCAAACTGAGACATCTCGAAGTGCCACTAAGAAAAAGTGCTCCAAGTCAGGTGGTACAAAGAATGAAAGTGGAGACCTTCGCAAAGAGCAATTGGAAAGAACCCTAGGCTTCTTGGGTGCTGGGGGGCATGTTGAAATCTCAGGAATCCTAAACTTCTGACCCTTTGGTGTGGAACATGGACTCAAGGACACATCAATGACCTCAGAACCTTGCATGTCCACTTCCTTTGAGGAGTCTTGTGAGCTTATGGAGGAGCAGCTGGAGGGTAAAACAGTGGGAACAAGATCAGTCTCTTGCTTTTTGTTGCTCTTTGTGTGCTGCTGCTGCTGCTGCTGCTTCTTCTTGAACTGTGCTGTTCTTCTTTGCTGTCTTGTTCTCCTTGTTGTTGTGGTGTTTGTCTTTGAGGCTGTCCTTGTTGATGTTGCTGCAGCTGTTGTCCTTCCAGAAGGGGCCATTTTCTTGAGACAATGAGGGAAAAGCTTATTCTAGAGGGGTTTGGTTTAAAAGAAGTGGTAAAGGTTGGTATAAACTGGCATGTACAAAAGCTGGCAACTACAAGATATTGAACCTTTACCAGGGCCAGGCCAGAGAAGGGTTGCAAACCAAACACTGGGAGGGCACAAACTTATCCCACAGCAGAGTGGTTTGAAATGATAATTTTTGAGTCAAAAGTTGGGAGGGAGAGTGAGGCTTTGGTTTTGTGGAGAAGTTTGGTAATGATGATTCAAGTGGGAACTATCTCTCCTTCACCCTTCTGTATGTATATAACTGATACCACTACCACACTGAAATAGCCAAACTCAAGAGAGTGGAGCAAGGAATCTTCAAGACAAGGTTTCTTAAAAGGGACATCAAGTGCTTTTTAAACACCCATTTTGGCATTGTGAAGAGGTTGCTACAGTTTTGACACAAACCTAAGTCTCCAACCAAATCATAATTACACCCTTGCAGTAATTAATGACATAACTCACCCAAAATTACACTAACACTACAAGACAGACTTATGAAATTGGAAAAGAGAAGACTTGGTAAATTTTAACCTTCTAGAGGAAGAAGACTGTGAGGGTAGAGAGATTTTGATTTTTAACATTGGTAAGGTTAGAATCATAACGGGCAGCGGGCAGGGCTGACCGTAGCAGTGAAAGAGAGTTAGAGAGGGAGAGAGGCAGATTCAAATATTGGGGACCCTATTGAACTTTATTGATGGACATGTCTTCACTTGAATTTCTGGGTTTTCATCAATTACCAAAAGTGTTAAAGGCTTAGTAATTAAACCACAGAATCTTCTTTTCTTTTCAGTTCTTTTAATCCCATAACATATTTTAGGCCTTAGCTAACATTCAAATGCACTGTTCATACCTACCTTACATTCAAATTTGGGTACTAGGTAACTAGGATATACCTAAATAATTCATCATCCATGAAAGCAAACCTTCTAACAATAATGTCAAAATATACACGCTATTTCATGTGTAACTTTCCATTTTTTTCTTTGGTATATTCTTGCTATGCAAAGCACGAAAAATTCCTCTTTAATTGCATAAATTGTAATAATATTTTACATCTTTCGATTAATGGGTATGATGATGATCATTAATTGGTAAGTAATGCTTAAAAATTATTGAAAGTGTAGTTAATTGATCACAGTACGGTGTGGTTTGTGAATGGAGGAGAAGGTGCCCGTTGCCCGAGGAAGAGATAATAGTTAAGATTCTCATTTGCTCATTCACTCATTAAAAAATATATATATTATTATTTGTAAGCATGCACCCACTAATTGATGTGTTTGTTTGGTAACATTAATTTAATTTAGGGGTTGAAATATAGGAGGGGCACAGAGGGTTGTCTAGTAGTCCTAGTATTTTGTCTTTTAGCCCTAAATTATAGCTTCACCTTATCAGTATCAGACTCCTAAATTGTTTTTCTATTCTTTTCCTCATAGGATCCTAGGAGTACTCTGTTAATTGCTACACTTCTATTATTTTTATTAAAAAATTGTATATTTTCATTAATAAATTTTAAAATTATTTTTCTTTCAAATTATAATATGATACAGTTATCAACATTTCACGCATCTATTACAGTGAACATATTCCATTACACGTTTTGCCACCAAAGAATTTTTGGATGTTGGAATTGGTTTGGTTATTATTTGGATAAACATTGGTTAAAAGAGGAGGTTATTAGGAACACAAGAATTTTTTTGAGAGAGGAGAATTAGCATATAGGTTTTGTAGGTAGCCAAAGGTCACGAGGCACCATAATTTGACTCAAAGTGTTTGTGTATAAAAGGGGAACTTGAAGATAAGGATGCAATATTATGAAAGCTTATGAGTCATGTTACTACTATTAAACTATGCACAGAGTTCTAGACATTTTTACACGAGTGGTAGGATAATAAATGACAAAGAAATGTTATCTACTTTGTACTTTAATTTACCTACAAATCTTTCTAAATAACTAGAACCAGTAGTTATACATATGATTAGTTAAAATAGGATTATTAGTAAACTCAAAAGTTTCAGACAATGATAAAACAAGACAAATTTTTTTTTGACATGAATTGAACTAAATATATTTTATGGGAAACATTTATGGTTTTGTTGGTTTTCAGTGATGTATTATTTATGTGAGAGTTTCTATTTATATTTTTGTTGATGATTTGCAATGAAAGAAAACCTCTGAATGTGCATTGTTTCTAAGTAAGTTAAATGAAAAAATAGTTACACAAAGTTTTTAAGTTTCTTACCTTTATTTGAAAAATGATTATGTATGATTAGATTATATTAATAACATAATCGATCATCTTATATAACATAAAATAATTATAATTATAATATTAATAATATTATTAACAATAATACTAATTATTTAAATAAATTCAAATTTAGTATTTAACTAAAATTATTTTTTATCAATAAAGACAATTTAATCATTTTATAATTTATTTTAATTTATCATATCAATTAAATCACTTACATTTCATTTTTCTTTGCTTTTTAGTATTTTTTTCTTATTTTAAACAGTCAAATTTTCATTTTCTTTCTTTCCTTTTATATAACACTTAGGTTTATGAGTTAATTTGTTTTATAAAAATATATATTACACTATATATAAATAATTATTTCTAAAACTAAAATTAATTTTATTAACATAATTTACATATTAAAACAATATATTTTATTTATTTATTAAAATGAACTCAAATGATTTGTTAACCACTACAGTATATTTAAAATATGAATTAATTGGAATTGAAAAAAAATATTAGATAATATTCAAATCTCAAATTGTAACATAAAAATAAATTATTTGTCTGAAAAATGAGTCAATGTTGGTGGTAAATTCTTTTAATAATTTTAGTATTATGCTCTAGGGATTAAAATGTAGATGAAAGTGTTTATAGTTATGAGTAGATGCTTGAACTTTAAAGTTATATATACTATTTTGAATGTGACAAATGTGTTGATAGTGTTACTAGTATGAGAGTGATAGATAATAAGATTTTATCTAACGTGAGAATTTTTTATCTTGTATTATCATGATTTTTTAGAAATAGGTTTGATTTACTTGAATTCCATGTTTCTCTAAAATAATGATTTTTAATCTTTAAAATAGTATCTAATTAATTTAGTTAATATAATAACTAATTATTTTAATATTTAAAAATAATTTTTATTTAATGATTTTTTTTAATATATTTATATTTATGAAGTATATATTTATTGAAAAATGTGACATCAACTTGATTAGAATATTTTATCATGATATTATCTTGAGTGTTGCCTTTGTAAAGTAAATTAGTTCAACCCAATGTAAAACCACATTGAATAAACAAAATGTGAGAAAGATTAATGTTTCACCCATTATAAACAAGAAGAATGATAACATACAAAAGAAAAAATGGTTTTGAATATAATATTATGTTTAGTAACATTTTATAGCAATTATCTTGAAAAAATTATATTAACAATGTAATTAAATAACGTATAAAGTTCTTTTATATCATATATTTTATAACTAGCAATTTATTTAATAACATCCCAAAAAAATTATCAAACTATATAATTTATTTTTAGAATAAACAAAACTTTAATATCTTAGGATAACTTCACAATCATAGGGTGAAGAAAGTTAGGTAAGTCGTAAAAAAAAGTAAAAGGAATATATGTCTTATCCATTTCATTTGAACAATCTTGAAGTGAACACGATAAATTACCAAAATACATATCCACATTTATAAAAAATACTTAAGCACGTGTCATCATATGCTTTTTTATTAAATTACTTATTAAACTGAAATAGTTATTTGTCTAATAATTTTAACTCTTAATGGTATAGTTATTTAATGTGCATTGAAGAATTAATTTTCACAAGTTGTTATGTTTATTTCATTTCACATAATTGTTAGTTGACCTACAAACAAAAATATTAAAAAAACTCTTCTAACATAGGTTTAAAATATTCTAATATCATATTAAGAAGCAAAAATCTTATAAAATCGACTTATAAAATGAAGTTTACACTCATTTATATACTAGGAAATGTTCTTACCTCTAGTCGATGTAGGATCTATAATACACCTCCTCATGTTGAGACCCTCCAACTCGTCTGTGAGATTATATCTTATGGGTGATCCATAGTGATTTAATAGCGGGTGACCTGATAAGGTTAACAAACTTTTGCTAGGATGGACTCTAAATGATTCTGATATCATATTAGGAAGTGAAATTTAAGCATAACTCAACCTTATAAGGTGATGTTTGCACGCACTTATATACTATGAAATGTTCTAATATATAATCAATGTGAGATATCCAAATAAAAAATAAAACAAAACTAAGACAAGAAAACAATATAAACAACTTAAAACATCACATGAAATAATTTTTAAGGATTAAATATGTTTCTCGTCTTTATACTATAACGCGAAATTGATTTTCGTCTATGATCCAAACTTTAGACCATTAGAATGCTTGTAGTGTAACACCCCAGAAAATACATTTAACTATTACAATACAAGTTCTACATGTTTCTATACAGACTTGGAGTTTTTCAAAATATTTCTATTACAAGATTATGACTTATAGAAATACAAATATTAACAATATAAGGTTCAAAACTACATCCTAAAGCCCTCCATACCCTACGACACCGGTATGATCATCTGCTTGTGTACGTAGTACAATCATCGCAGTTCAAACATAACAAGAAAAACAAGGGTAAACTAACGAAAAGAAATTTCATAACATATCTTGTAACATCCCTAAATTTTCACCCATATCTTATAATCATAATCTGCTTGAAATATCAAAATAAATATATAAACATAATTCAAATATGTCTATAATTCTTTTATATAATGTTTCAAAATATATCCATTTTCATAGGACTTTAAATATGTACATAAATTTAAGACAATTATTCAAAAGAAAATAAAAATTTTCATCATCAATCTTCTTACTGAGAAACTCTATCACCTGTAACATCATCTGCTCCCGTGTAAATACACATCATCACAGATAAAGAAACAAAAAAATAAAACAGGATAAGCTAGCTATATAAAAAAATCTCTACATAATTTTAATTTCAAAATAATAAACATAAATCATCAAGTCTCATACAATTTCTCAAATCATCAAGTGTCTATTAAAATTCTATATTCATCTTTCACATGTCAGACTTCCACTGACTCACAATACATAGATACTTGACTATACTTCTAGAAGACTCGTGCGTTGACTTAGACTCGAAGATTTGCACCTATCATACTATATCACTGTGAAATCCACACAGCTATGCGCATAAATAATCTTAATATCATCTCTCCCAGTATGACAGGTTAGCTCATATAACAGGTCAAGTTAGTTATCTTTCAAACAACTTACCCATCCATATGAATCTCCTTCGACTTTCACCACCAGAATAACTTCATCTATATATGATTCCATTATCTCAACATAGTCAGGATATCTCCTTCTAGACGAATCCCTAGTCAATGCACATCCTAAACAATCTTAACCCGGTATTTTCTTTCTTGAAAATACCATGTCTTGATTAAAATTTATATTCTGAACCTCACAAAATCCAAATCAAACAATCAAATCATACCAAATTTTAGAATTTCCAAAATACACCACAATTCATCTACTAATCATATAAATGTCTAATTAAAGAGATTTTCAATTAAATATACATGAAATAAAAGATTACATAATTTATAAGTAAAACTATACAAAAACAAATAAACCAACCTTTTAAAGGAAAAAAATAAATTTTAGTTTTTTTTACAGAGATTCTAGCTTGAGCAAGAATTTCTAGGTTGAGCAAGAATTTCTCGCTTGAGCGAGAACCAAGCCGAGAGCACCCAGAATTTCATCATAGATCTCACTTGAGCGAGAATTTACTCGCTTGAGCGAGAAAAGACCCAAGAGCACCCTTTTTTTCATTTTATTCTTGCTTGAACGAGAGTTATCTCGCTTAGGCGAGATATGCAGAAAAATCTGCATAATTTTTCCTAATTTCACCATTCTAAGTCAAACAAAAACAATTTCAACAACTCACTCATTTTAAAAGTAACTTACACTAATCAATTATACAAATCAACTAAATTTTTAGATTCAAACCAAATCTTCTACCATAAATCATCTATATCAAAATCAACATTTTTCACAATTTATTTCAAATAATACCACATTACTCATAAACAATAATTCTTGTAAACCAAAATTAGAATTCGTGACCACGTCAACCTACATCCAGATCTTTTAGCCAAGGGTTCTATTGAAAAACTAAACTAGCTTCCCTTACCTGAACTTGAGCAAATGCTCCCTAAGAGCTCCAAACTACTAAAAGTTCAAGGGTAGCCTAACCTGCATCATAGAGACCTGATAAAAAAATCTAACTATACCACTGGGATCCTAAGCTAACAAAGATTAACCTTAAAGCTAAAAGAGTCACATGCAAAACCTATGCAGTGACAAACCTAAGAAGTTCAAAATTTATCTCAAAGAGAAGAGTAAAGTTGAACTTACTCTATCAGAGATTCTGATCGGGCAGTTTTGTAGATCTCACTGCCAGAAGTCTAATGAGCGAGGAGGTTAGAATCTTAGAGAGAAGTGAGAGGAAAGAAAAAAGGAACTTATAGATAGATGGTGGTTCTTTTGAAATGAAACCTAAATAACTGAATTTTCTATTTATATTGTCTTTTCATTTTAATAATAAAATATTCAGGTGTACTTCTACTCTAAGGTAATTTTCTAGATCCTTACATATCTAATTCATGGAGAAAGAATCAATCAAACTAATCATTTTAAACATTTCTTTAAATGTTGTCATATAAAATTTCAATACCAATTCCATCATTCATATAGGCCACACATAGATCTATTTTCAATCACAATCATTGAATTTCATTTCAATCCCACGGACTACTCATGAATTCATCATCTTCCGGAATACCTATATTAAGTAAGTCCTACCAAAGACTAACACTTGATCCAAAGATTACTAGTGAATCCAAGAGAAAGGATCAGGGTAAGTTCAATACAACTCAAGTTATGCATCTCATATGCCACGATGTGCATAAACTCCCCCATCAGCTTCTCACCATCTCACCTGATATCTTAGTCTATGTGAGTTAGATCATCAGTGAAGCTCAGAGATCTCTGTTACCACATAGGCATCAATACTTAATACACAAAGAAACATCAGTTCATACATTATCCCAAATGTATGAATTCAATTCCATATAATTTTCATCATACAATATCATTCAAAACGCAATCCACAATATTTAAAATCTTATTTAACATAAAAAATAACACTTAAATATTAAACCATCAAAATCTAATATTTTTACAAGTTTAAACAATATATAAACAAACAAAACACAATATATAAACACACAACATCCCTTCAAGATAAATTGAATATTGGGACCACATCCCCTCCACATCCAGATCTTCTAGCCTAAGGTGCTATTAAAAATTTAAGTTAGCTTCCCTTACCTGAAATTCCATTGAAGAAAATTCTACCTCAAACAGAATACCACTCCAAAATTTAGGAACCTATAGCAAGTTATCCAAATATTATCAAATTTTAGTATATGGTAAAACAAGTTAAGAAGAACACTTTTCTCAACTGTCCCATCAAGATTAATGACTAAATCATATAGAAAAACAGAGATACAGAATCTTTAGAGTAAAAAATGAACTTTTTCTGTTTGAAAATCTGATTGGGTAAAGATGTACCCTGATTACTCATCTACAACATGACGTGATCATATTTTGTAATAGATGAGTTATGGAAGAGAAATTGAAGAAAAAAAGGAGAGGAAAAATTATAGAGAGAGAAAGGTAAAAGAAAGAAAATAATATAACTTAATGTATTTAGAGACTTTAATTGTATTTCACATGAATAATTTAGTAGTACTCAATGTATTGGATGGAAAAAAAAGTGACAAGAATTGTATACTCCATTTTTCTTCATTAACAACGTTGGTTTATACCAAATCTCTAATCATATGTAATATACCTAAAATCATATTAATAATTTTTTTTTATATTTTAATAGGCAAAAATCATAGAGTAAATACACACATAACAAATAATGTTTATAGTGAGGGTTTTTAGTGTTACTGTTTTGATGAATGATAAGAAGCATGAAAGACAAATGGGCATGCCCCTTTGGTCCACACCAAAATTTAAATACAAAATATAGAGAGGTTGGTGTCGGTTGGTCCCTTCGAGTTACAAATAACCACATGTCAGACTTACACACTTTGCATATGTAAATTTCATCATCATAAAAATGTCGGCACAAACACTTAAATAGTTTTATTTTTCTTAATTCAACTTTATGTCAAACTTATCAATAAAATACCATTTATTTTAACTTTGCACATAATTTTTAAATCATATTTCTAACAAGATACTCTCACACTAAAATAATTACAAAAATTTAAGTTTGATAGACTAAAACATTAGCAAATTTAATCTTATTTGTTGTTAAAACATCTTTACATTAATTTAATATACTTAATACACATGACATTACATGATGTTAAAGAGACTCTACTTTTTTCTATCTAATTTTTTTCTCAACCCTAATCTACGATGGTTTCTTCAATCACTCATAAGATGAACAAAAGAACATTAAAAAAAGGTTGACAACTATGTAACTATTGTCTTTTCTGGAACCAGACACCACTTAAATATTTTACATATACATGTTCCACAAAGTTCAGTTCATATATATGTTTTGAAACAAAAAAAAAATATTGGTTGAATTTCTAGATGCATCCACGCACCATTACAGTTAAGACATGCCTGTTATTTTCTCTGTAACAAAAGTTTTTTTCTAAAGTTTTTTCATGAAGCTGTCAGTGTTTTTCAAAATAAATTATTTAAAAAAAAAATCAGAGGTTGAAGATAGAATATGATTATACAAAACACAACAAAAACTTATAATTGAAAGAAAAGAAAAACAAAGAACATGGCCATTAAACATGTTCGATTATAAAATTGTCTGCGTCCTTCACTTTTTTTATCTGAACTCGGGAGAATCCGATGAGCATGTCGCTTCAATAATATATGCTACAATGGTGAAACAGTGACTATCAATGCAACAATACACTGCATAAAATATTGTTCATATATACTCCTCTTTCATAAATTGTTATGAATCTTCCTGATTTCTACCACTAAAATAAAAAAGAATTATCAAATGTAATTACTGTAGTAGTAGTTTTACTGCTGTTAAGAAGAAAAAAAACTGTCACTTTTTTATTTATTTAAAGAAGTAAATTTTGAATAGTGTTGGAAGAAAGAAGAAGGGTGGTTTTAAGAATTTAAGGTGGGTAGCTTTGCATGCATGCATGCATGTCTGAGCTTGGGATTCACAGAATCTGAGTTGATGAGAAGGTGGATACTTGCTTTATGGTGATAACCATGCACATCCCTGAAACTCTTGTTAAATAAATTGGGAGTAGTGTATGGTGTTCTTTTCTTTTTCATATAAGAATTCATCTAAAATGGTATTTGTATTAATTATTTTTTTTAGGAAAATACACTTATTAAAAGTTTTTTTCTCTTCATTCAATAGGTAATTCACAAAATTATTAGATAAAAACACTATTTTACAGATCAAAATTTTAATTACGAACTTTAAGATCTAATCAGTGAGTAGTTAAAACTTTAGCGATTAATTAAATATTAATTTAAAAATATTTATTAATAATAAAACTCACTAAATGGATAATTTTTTAAGTGTACAAAATAATATCTAATAATTTGTTAAGTGTACAAAATAATATCTAATGTAATTAATATAATAACTAGATATTTTTTATCTTTAAAAATTAATTTTTATTTAATTTTTTTTTAATGATGATTGAAGAACATTAAATTTAGTTTTATTAATGTTAAAGATGGTTTCAGAAAAAAAATACGAATTTAATAAATATGTAATGCTAATATGCTATAATTAAATAACTATTTTTCTTAATTATGATTAATTAGTTTGGATCTTATAAAAGAGTTTTCGGTAACATCATCAGATAAATTACTGAAAAAATAGTGTTAATTTATATTTTCTAGATACTAAATATGGTAGTATTTTTTTTCCATTTAATGATATCACGTATCTATTTATTTATTTATTTATTTTTATTTATAAGACTCAAATTAAAAGAATATACTGTATTTGATCAAAAGTGGTAGTAAACTTTGTCCTTTTAAGCAATACTGAATAGGAAAAAAATGTGGTTGAAGAAGAGACCCTAAATATGGTTTAAACAACTAAGTTTTCTTTCTTTAAGGAAGATTTAGTCATTAGTGAATTCAGTAAAATGGTTGTTTAAAAAATTAGAAAAGGCATTCTGTATTATAATAAATTAAATAATATTTTTTATGTTAATTAATTTCACCCCAAAATACTCATTACTAAAAGAAACATCAATGACAAATGATCATTCATTTATTCGTAGAAGTAATGTTGAGCTTTTGTAGTGTTTTTTTAATCCAAGTCATCATTCTTGATTGGAATAAGTTTAGTAAATTTGGTTATAAATTTTGAAAAATATGTTTTTATCAAAATTTGTAATTTGCAACCTTTTTACATAGATTTTTTTAATACTATTTTTATAATAAATTGTAAGTAAAAATTAATTAAAAAATCTATTGCTGAAAAATAAATATAAAAACTAAAACAGATTTAAAATAGCATATAAATAATTTTTTAAATAAAAAACATTTCTTCTATAATAGTGTTGCGATTTGTGAATGGATACTATCGATTTTTTAAATGGATATTGAGAATAATAAATATGTACATATTTATCTTGTTCTCATATTGTTCCATATTATTAAAATATTTATCTTTGTCTTCAAATTTGTTACCGATTTAACTTATTAAAACATTCATAATTTATTAGAATTTAAAAGTCTTTTTTATTTTATTTTCTATGAAATGTTTGACTTGTTCAAAATTCGTCTAGAAGGTATTTTTTTCTCTTACATAACCTTGATAACACATTTTTTTTCTCTTTGAATGGTTTCCTTCAAGAATATTAAATTTCAAGAAACACAAATTTCACTTAATCAAATAGTTTTTATAACATATATTTAATTATTTTTACTATTTTCTAAAATTTTAATTTATTGTTTATTTTTCATATGAGAATATTTAACTCTTTAATTTCAAGTATTCAATTGCTAAAACAAGTTTCATTTCTTCTATTCGATTTGTTCAATATTTCAAACTATTTAGTCTTTCAAACTATTTGATTATTCATTATTTTTCCTTTAGTTGATTTCATTCAAATCCTTATTACACGTTAGAAAATACAATCCTCAATTTCATCGAATTAAATCATTTTTAAAATACATTTAATATTTTTACTCTTTTCTATAATCATTTCATTTTTAAAATACATTTAATATTTTTACTCTTTTCTATAATCATTTGATCTTTATTCAATTGTTATTTGATATTTTCTTGATATTTGATATTGAAAAAATAATATAAATAACCTTTTGACATTAAATTTATATATTTGTAATTTTTATTTCTTTTAAGTTATTGAATTAATATTTGAAATAAGCATGGACACAAATACAAATATACCCATTATTTAATATAAACAAAGATGAGACATAAATTTCATATTGAATTAATTATAAAAGTAAGGATAAAGAAACAGGAATAGGGGATAAAGATACTCTTCAACTGTTGTCAATCACAAAAGAAGATTTAACGTAATTTATTTAAATGAAATTGAATTAGGTTAAATTGTGAAATGATTAGATCCAATATAGAGAAATAGTTGTGAAGATGATTGAAGTTGCAAAGTAGGATATTGATAGCTAGCTAGATTATGTTCACACTTGATAGTCCATGCCACCAGACAGTCCAGATTGCACTTGGACCACATTTCCACGTCCATCCAAAATTTTCCAATCCTTCCATGTCCCTCCTTCGAGTACATACAATCAAATTTAATTTGTACTCAGAACATTGCAGCATTACCATGATGACTATGTACAGTGGGGAATCTTGAACCAACTATTGGAATACTATGTCGCTACAGTAGCAGACACTGTAAGTAATTTGTGGTCATTCTTAATCAAGTTTAATGATTATGCAAACTTGTATCAGAAGTTAATACAAAATATCCTCAGCCAATTAGCCTTTCTGTAAGATAATAAAAGATAATTTTATATTCTAAAAAGATTTGATTTCATCTTTTCTGCTAGAAATATTCATAGAAAAATTTCTCAAACATAACCTTTATATGTAGCATTCTCTATCATAACTATTAGCATTCTCAAGAACTGATTTTGCAGACCAAAATTTCGACAGAACAGATAAAATTACCGAACTATATGGTGTTTGGCGCGTGAAAGGGTGAGAAGGAGGGAAAACTGATTGGCATTAAATGGTACAGTACAACGTACTGTGGCGAGCTTATTGATTGTTGAGATAGTCAAAGTTGGAAATGAAGAATATGATGGCAATCAACATGACAAAGGTAGTTGCATTGCCTAACCACATTACAAGAAAAGTACAAAAACATTTAAGAGTTGTTTCTTCAGTTTCAATTTTGAATAGCATTAAATAAGCTACAGCATTTGCTAGAAAACATTAACCTACCCACTGTTAGATATTAGGACTGCTAAAAAAAGATATTCGAAATTTAGAACCATGCTAAGGAAATCAAAGGCAGATCCAAACAATTAGCCTTGGTACCACCTGCCTCATGATCTCAATACAGTAAGGGATAATAGCATGGTGGGGATTGATTTCATCCTATACACAGCAAGCAAGCCATAGAAGAAAATTTGATGCTTGGTGACCAAGAATAAATAAATCCACAAATTTCAATTTTAGCTGTCATATTTTCTCATCTGGGTATTGGGAAAAAAGTATATGGATCCTAAAACAAATACAGCAATAAAGTATATCCTTGACCAAAAACTTAATTATAAGATCAAGCTAACAAGTATAACTACAAAGAGCAACAAGCAAATGAGAAGGAATCACCGTCCTCTTGAAATCGCTTCTTCCATCTCACTGTGTGATGAAGGAAATAACTCAATGTAACGACTCCCAAGTGTCATCCTATCCTTTACCATTGCTGCTTTTGAATCTTCAGCGCTTGCAAATTCCACATAAGCCTCCCCAGAAGGTCTTCCCTCTGAATTCATTACAATGTGAATAGAATCCTCTGACAGCCCAAAATCCTTGAAGAATTCCATAATGTCATCCTTACTTGCAGAAAATGGCAATCCCCTTAGTCGCAACACCCCGGTGTGCTCAGCCGATTCTTTTCCTTCATCATATGATTTAGCCCGGGGAGCACTTCGACGAGGTGAACCACCTCGGGCATCAGAAACCTCATTTGCGATTGCCTTGTAGTATTCCTGCCTCTTACTTCTAAAAACTTCAACATATCTTCTACCCATATTCTGCCTGTTTCTTTGAAGAGCAAAGTCAACTTGAAGAGGATACCCCAGAACACAGAAACCTTCACCAGTGAACTTGCCACCTTTGTGAACAAAAAGAACATCAACTATGTCAAGTCCATGGAAGAACTCGGCCACATCGGTTTCAGTACAATCGAAAGGAAGGCCTCGCAATCGAACAACAGGAAAAGGCGGAGGAGGAGGAGGTTGGCTGACATATCCATAAGGAGAAGGATTGTACATAAAATTGGAACCGGTGGAAGTACCATAGAATGAGGATCCTGGATCAACAGTGCGCTGGCGTTTCGCAGCCATTTCACGCCCATCACCACCATCAGCAAATTTACTGCAATTTTCACCCATAAACATAACAAAAATCAAAAACCCTGTTTTTCAGTCAACAAATGTTAAAAAGTTTCACCTTTCTTAGTAAACTGCAAATTTCAGTTACATCATTACGTTTACAGTCTAGACATTTTATATGACATTAAACTCAATTCATATTATGCTCACAACTGAAAACAAATAGTATTTTGATCTTCTGGTTGTGTAACTGTAAAGATAGATCTAATAGCAAAACAAAATTGAAGGTAGACATTCATCGCATCAGTAACAATGTAAAAATATTCTGATACGGTTGAGAAAAAATAAATACACATTCAGACTTATCATTTCATCTACCATCCACATATTTCAATAGTATGAAAGCTCAAGTCATGAGACAAGCAATTAAACACCTCCAAAACAGTAACGGGGGTGACATAAAAATTAATTACATTATCCTTCATTCTGCTATTTTCTCTAACTATATATAGAGAGACAAGATCCAATTAAACTTAACGCAGAAAGGGTAAATATTAATAAAGAAGCCCAACAAAAATTGTGATTACAAAGGGTCAATGAAATCCCATTTTCTTTAAATAGAATTGTGGAGCCAACAAAACATGTGATACCATCACATTGAAACTAACCCTTGGAATCTATAAAAGTTCAAGAAGGATTTGGCAATAAAATAAGTTACCACATCTACTAAAAAGATGATACTTAAAGAAGTATCACAATAAATCCACAGGAATAAGCATTTGTTACAATAGCATACTGTTTTTTTTCAGGAAAAGAAAGAGTACAATGAAGATTTCAAAAGCATCGTTCTAAAGACGAAAACAAAAACAAAGATACAGCATTTAAAAAGTGAAAAAGAAAAAGGAAATATAAAGATTACTTAAGTCATTACTCTCAAAAACAAAATAAATAGCACATGACAGAGCAGAAGGCACAAATAAACTCTATTGAGTCAACTATAACCTTAACAGTAGTTATCCACTCAAATGTTGACCTAGTTTTATTCTAATTTATCAATTTTGGATAAATGCACAGAGAGACCATTCCACAGTGCTAAAGCAAGATAGTAAATAGTAGGATGACTAGTTGACTACTATACCAAAGATTATGGACACAATAAATAATTTATACCACACAAAACACAAATGCTCGAAAAAACTAAAAATAATACCCAAAAATTAGAGGGACTTTCGTCACTAACAAGCAATCAAACAGAGGAAAATAAATCCAGGGAAGGCATTGCAGGAAATAGAACAGTGGTGGGAGCTTGCCAGAACTAAGCAGGGGAGATTATGGAATTCACCAGAATGTCCTAAAACACTAGATGGGCATGAAAAAAAAGAGAAGTCGATGTTTTCCTCCCAGACTAAAGAAATGGTTGAGATGCTACAATAGGACAGTAATTTGACACCATTTCAAGTTGCAATGACCACTTGTTAAAATGCAGCACAATGTTTGCAGGGGCACGATAGCACCACAAAACAAAGCAATGATTACTATTATGCTACCTATTAATTAACCTTTTGGGACTGAAAAGATGGGGCAACTAACTAGGGACAATTAGTGCAGAAAGTCAGTTAGCTAGAAAGGTAGTTAAATAAATAAGGGGGAATATAAACAGAAAAGGCATTCAAAGAAATAGAAAAATTGTAAGAAGCAGGAAATGCTTGAAGGTGAATTTTGCTCCTTGTTCTGTTCAATTTCATTAAATAAATAAGAATAAATTTGTCTTTCACCCAATTCAAGAGGTTCCTGTAATTGGCCAAACCTGGGGATCCACAAGTCACCATAACGGGGTCCCAAAAGAAAGTCTTGGACAATTCAAAACAGATTTTTAAGTGGGTGCCATGCAAATACAATTCCTAGCTTTTGGAGATCAAAAAGAGTTTGGGACAAATCAAGAGCATCAAACAGATGCTAGAAAGTGGATGTAGAAGCAACTGATTGGGAGGATCACGACCACAAACAACCCACTCGAGAGGAGGTACATCCTGTTGCAGACAAGAAGTGGGCAAGTAGAAATCCAGAGAGCCATTCTTCGACTAAAAGGAAGAATCAACCCACCTTTGTCAGTGAAGATCCTTCAGGGTGATTAATCCAACCCAATTTTTTTTAAGTGCAACAGGTCTGTTAGGTTAAGCCATAAAAAAGGTTCAGATGGATTTCATCACTGAGACTAGCACTCTCTGCACTGTTTACCATTCTTCAGGAAGAAAACACCAGAACTGACATTGGAAGGGCTTATTCTGAGCTCATCCAGTGTTTATGATGGGATTGAGTGTATTAGAAATCTATATGGAACACAAACGACTCTAAGGTAAGTAGGTTCTGTAGAGGAGTACATCAAAGAATTTGATGCATTGGTTATGCACATTTTGCCCTCATTGAGGAAAATTTATGAGTGTATTTCTTGGGTGGCTGGAGGCTAAGAGGTGAAGTGCAGAATCAGACCCCATGCCCCCACAGATGTATTTATGGTCATGGATGTGATTCTATAGATGCTGTTGAGGAGCTGTGTACTACACAAGGGATGGGGGTTTACAATTCCACCCACAGAAGCCAATATTCACTATAATGGTCGATGGAGCATTTGTTTCACATGGAGGAACCTCCAGTGAGCTTAAATAACTCAATTTATTCTCCTGACCAATCAGGAGCACCCTTGGTCCAACCCATTTCTTAGCTGGGTTTGCAATTTGAAAATATAGCTTTGATTTAGCAGCAGCAAATCCCAGCACAGATAACATTTCCACCAAGAAAGCGTGTCGGCTTCCTAAGGACAAGTATATCAAACGACAGAGAAAATGTTTTTCATTGTGGCCAGCCATTTGGGTGACCAGCAGAAATTCTCCTGCAAGGGAAGTCCCCAATTTCCACCTAGGTGATAGGATTGAATTTAAGAGATGCATGTTAATGCTAAGACTTAAGGGGGGAAAATTAGTTAGGGACAGTTATTTCATTAGACAGAATTAGTTAGCCAAATAAGGAAAAGAAAAGATGAAAGGGATATTAAAAGCATAAGATTTGTAAGAAAGGGGATCTTATTGGACAAGAATCATTTCTCCTTGTTCTGTTCAGTTTCCTTCAATCAATACAAATTTTGTTTTCTCTAACCCAACTCCTGCAGGTGTTCCTATGATGACCATTCTAAATTTGAGGATCAACTATGTAAAGTTGCAAAGGACATATTTGGTTTAAGGGTTTTCTATCACCAATAATTACAAAAAAAAAATTGTTTTCGCTTATTTCCTGTTTCAAAAGATTTTCTGATAAAAACATGAATGAAAACAAGGTGGAAGATTGTAATTATTAGTGAAAATAAAAAACGAAAACAGAACATTTCCTTAGACAAAACAGGGACTAAACATCACAGACACATACACTAATAATAAAGCTACACAAGTCCTTTAGCAAAAATAGTTATTCTCATTGAATTTAAAGCATAGACAAATTATCATCTTTCCATGCCTTTACGTTAGTTTATCTAGAAAACATAATCATCTACATGAGTAAGTAAAGATTAGGCAGGAGGTTCCCGTGCATGAATACCTCTTTACAAGAGGGCTAAAATGTCCATTTCCGCATTAATAGAATCAGTGTAATACCAGTGGTTCTATCCAGCAACAACAAGAAGTACAATAGACTCTAAGCAATGGTCATGACAAAAAGGGAAGAATTATATATTATAAGATAAACAATACAGTATTACAACAACAACAAAAGTCTTATCCCACACAGCTAAGTTGGCTAAATGATTACACACGCCACTGAGTTTGGTTAAAGATAAAATTCTCAAGGATATTATTCACCATAAGATCCCTCTTGACAATTTGATTAAATAAGTGATAACTATAAAAGAAAAACAAATGGGATAATAGAAAAATACAAGGCTGCAAAAAACTCCAAAAACTGTATTCTTATAAAGTGTTCATCCCTTCCATGCTTTATCAGTTTTATACAGCAACTGCTTTATCAAGAATTCAATATGCATGCAATACATTGCAGTTATAACTGCAAAAACACCATTTGTCTAAAACGCTACAACATCAAAACTCCCTTCCATGCTTGTTTGTTTGCATCAGTTTTAAAACGGTACTTCTCACTAAATCACCACACATCATTGGTCACTCCAATTCACAAATGAACATAGCATCCTATTTTCTATTTAATTATCATCTATTAGGGTTTTATTTCAAATAATTCGAATACAGTTCAGATTTCGTCGTCGTCGCCCAGTTTGGAGGATGGAGATAGTTCAGATTTCGTAAAACACAAAATGTTAGGGTCACAACAAATTGAGAAATTAAAAATGAATTGCATAGCTCACAGAGACAGAAGGGAAGGAAAGAAACGAATAAACTGAATAGATGAAATTATGAATTAAACCTAAAATTGAAAGAAAAAAAAAGGCAGAAAGTTGATAAGGGGAAAAGAAGAAGGAAAAGAAAAAGGAGTTACCCTCTGTAGAACATTGTAGAAGGTTGAGAAAATGATACTGAATTGAACAAGCCAAGAACAGGGACGCCACTCTTATTGTCTTCCCCCTCTTTCCCCTCTTTGTGCCTGTTGTTGTGTTGTGTTGTGTTACATATGAATGAAAAGTATTGGAATTGGTACTATCTTACCTACTCTCTTTACCATCATTTAAATATATACCAATACATATGATTGATATATTTTTAGTGTCATAGGTAATTTTATTCTTTAATAAATTAAAATTATTTATTTTATTTATTTATTTATTTATTTAAGAAAAGAAAAGAAAAGAAAAATAAATAAAAAATTCTATTATTTTAAAATAATTAAATAATTTATTTTTTCTAAGAATAAAAATTATATAATTTTTTTAATATAATAAAGTTATATGTATATATATTTTTTATTGTATTATTTTTTATTTTTAATTAATTATGTATGAATAAAATAAATAATACATTTTTAATAAAATAAAAGTGTGAATGCACGTATTGGAAATGTACGTGTTTTTTCTGGTAAAAAATATATTAATAAAGATGAAACTGATAATAAATAATATATACGGTCACAATTAATTCAATAGTTTTAGAATAACATTGGTTATAGATTAACACTTATAGATAAAAAAATTATTATTAAGTTTATTTTATATCTTGTATAAACAAAATATATTATTTTGTAACTTGTTTTTTTTTATCAGCATTTGGTAACTTGTATTATCTTTTAATTAGATCATTTTACTTTTTTAATACATAAAAATAATTTATTTATTATTTAATAAAATAAAAATGAAATAATTTCACATTATTTCAAAATAACAAAAATATTTAATAATATTTTTATGAAATTATATATATATTTTTGAAGTTGTTTTATTTTTATTTTTTTTAATTAATTACTTATAAAAATAATAAAATAATAAATTGTATATATTTAGACAGATATATACATATATTTTAATGGAATAAAAATATAAATACACGAAAATCATATATTTTCGTTTGAAGTGAGACATGAGAAATCAAATTATTCCGTACTAATTTTTATATTATTCTATCACATTTATATAAAAAAAATTAAATATATTGATTGTTAAAATTAAACAGTAACAACATTAACTGGTTAAAATATATTTTAAAATTAAATTATTTTTAAAAAATTATACATCTTCCACCTTTAATATTTTAATATGTCTCTTAAGGACAAAATCGTGACAGAATTTTGAGCTTCAAAGTGGATAATATCTTAAATGTGGTGATTGACTTTAGCGATGTTATCTTAACGAACTTGAAGACGCAACATTGACGTTGTCTGTAGGAACGAGACGAGGTTTCGAAAACAAACCTTTTTAGCCCTCAACTAGAGGTAATCCATTCTCCTTAGACCTCGACTGAGGAGTTTGTTCTGGTACACTCAATAGTGCAACATCACTAAGGAGTCGATGCCAAAAACAGCTTATATACACCTTCCTCCCGTAACATCCGAGGAACCTTTTTAGGACAAAACCGTGACGGAGCTCCGAGCTCCAAAAGCGGACAATACCTCAGATGCAATGATTGATCTTAGCTACTAGAGAGAAAGTATCAATGTAGTCAATGCCTTTTATTTGTGTGTATCCCTTGTCACTAACCTTGCTTATAAGTGTTTGGCTCAACATGTGAAGAAAGAAACATAAAACAAAATTCAAAGGATATTTAACTCTTAAAGATGTATGAGAAACATTAAGATTAGAATGATAATCCTTTAGATACTCAGGTGGTTTTTTTTATTTTTGTACTCATTCAGACTAATTGATCTAATTCAGAATTTTGTTCTATGACAGGATCTTCATTGAGGTTTTGGTCTATGTGGGAACAAACTTCTTTTTGAACCTCAATGTTTGATTCACAACTATTATTAGTGTTATTTTCAACATTATCACAGGGTGCAAGAGTGGCTTGTGTGACTTGTGATGGTTGACTCTAAACGAGTTAATCTTCAGTAAAATAACTTTGATCATGAATGTTAGGATTGTTAGTTTTATTGCTAGTATCTTGAACCTTTTGATATGGAAAAACATGTTCATAGAAGACAACATCCCTAAACACACAAATTTCTCCGGATTGAATATTCAACAAAATATATCCTTTTGTCCCCCTTTTAAAACAAATAAAAACACATTTTGATGTCCTTTGATCAAATTTTCCTCTATTTGTTGTCAAAGTGGTAGCATAGCATAAAGATCCAAACACCTTTAATCCATTAAAATTTACTGCAGTTTTGTAAAGCATTTCATGAGGAGAAAAATATTTTAAAATAGATGTAGGAAGCATGTTTATAATATGCGCAACGTATAGAACATGAGCAATAAATTTTGGGTAAATGATATTGTATCATGAGAGTTCTTGCTACATTTAATAAATGACCATGTTTTCTTTCAAATATATTATTTTGTTGTAGAGTATTGACACATGATGTTTGATGCATTATTCCTTTGTTAACAAAGAAATTAGTCATGGAAAATACAGTTAGTGGTTTCTTATTATTTTTATTACTATCTCAAATTGTGTTTGAACAAAAACAACAAAATTTTCCAAAGTCTTGACAACTTCAAACTTTTTGTTTTAAAAGAAAAATCCATGTGTACCTCGAATAGTGATCAAGTATGGTCAAGAAATATTTGTGATCATGAATTGATGGTATTAAGTATGGTCCCCACAAATCTACATGAATCAAATCAAAATATTTTTTAGATTTAGATGTACTAATAGGAAAGGAAAGTCTATTTTGCTTTGCAAAATGAAAAAATATCACAAATAAGAGATTTGTTATATTTAAGAAAAGAAAATTTATTCTTGATAACATCAATACATTTGTTTGAAAGATGCCCTAATTGAAAATGTCAAAGGATTTCTAGATTACTAGCACTAACATTAACAATATTGATGATATGTGTAGATTTGGTGGTTTGATTTGAAGTTTATGATAGGATGGGACCCTGAGCATATAAAGCCTAGCGTGCATCTTAGCTGAACCAATAATCTTTAAGGAGTTATTGTCCTTAATGTGACCGCCATTAGAGTTAAATGTAAGAACATAAGATAAATTATTAATCAAGTTTGTCACTGAAAAAATATTAAGAGTGAAGCAAGGAATATACATAACATTGTTTATGGCATGATCTGGATTGAGAAAAATACTTCTAGAATAATTGGCAAAAACTTGATTTCCATTTGGTAATTTGACACAAATGGGATTAATTTGATGATATGAATTGAAATGAGTTAAGCATGAACAAAATGTGGTCACTAGCACCACTATTAAGAATCCACAAACTGAAGGAAGAAAGAAATTTATTACCAATGTGTGTTTTTATGTTGGAAGGAATAACATAGACTTGATTAGAAGTATTGTCACTGGATCTGGACTATTGTAAAATAGCTAACAATGTTTGATATTGCTAAGAAATAAAACCAATTTGTTGAGACTGCACTTATGACTTTGAACCTTCATGATTCTGTTCATCATTATTAGAATATTATTTGAAAGAAGAAATAATCTTTTGATAAGAAACATGAATCATGTCTCCTTGTAAAAAATTCTCCTTTAAATCATTTCATATGTCAAAGGAATTGTCCATACAAATGATGCTTTGTGTGATGGATGGAGAAACAACCTTGAACATCCAGGAAACAACTAGCATATTGACTTTTTGCCATGCTGGAAACAATTAGATGATATGAGTGGGAGCTTTTATGGTTCCATCAATGAAACCTATCTTGTTATTTGAAATGAGACTGTTTTGAAATAAATGAGACCAATGATGATAGTTTGATCCCTCGAGAATAATAAGGACAATGAGAAATGAATGATTATAAGATGAACTAACATGGTAAGGTGAACAAAGATCTTGTGAGGGATAAACAGCTTCACTCATGGATAAATGTAGCAACCAGAGAAGAAGGAAGGCAAATAATATGAGAAAAAAAATATTTCTTATACTTTTCTATTGAAATCAAAGCAGATAGTCAGAATATATACAAGTAGTACACTCATTTTATGTCTAATTAAAGAGATAGAATGTAAAGGGTCAATAAATGTTAGAATTAAAAAAGACAAAATAAAAGTTAGACACATGTACAAATAAAAACAACTAAGAATTAGAAAAGACAAAATTGATAAAAGGAAGCCTCTATCCATATCCTTTTATAAAATAACAAATAGTTCCAAGACTTTAAAATTTTAACATTCAACTCATATTCAAAATCAAACAATCAACTTTATCAACTACTTTCCAAATTGATAAACTTCAAACAATTTTCATCCATTAAGATCTCTTTCACACAACAAACAATCTTGGAAGAGAAATTTGAAACTTGTGACCACGTCACATTTACATTCAGATCCCCTAACCTATAATTCTATTGAAAGATAAAATTAACTTCTCTTAATTTATTAGAAGTATAACTCCTAAAGAAAGTAGGATAACATAACTTGTATAATAGAGTCTTGGTTAATTTTATGAACACATCACTAGAACTTTAAACTAATAAAGACTAATCTTGAAGCCAAAGACACCACATACAAAACATGTGTACCCAAGTAAACAAGAAAACTAAAAAATGATAAGATTCCAAAAGTGGTCTCTCATGGAGTAAGATTTTTAAAGAGAAGGTAGAAGAGGAAAGAAGAAAAAAAATATTATTTTAAAGTTATGAAGATTATTTTAAATGAAACATGAATAATTATTTTTTCTATCTATATCAATTTTCACTTTAATGATAAAATATTTAAGGATTATTTTAATATACTACTTTTCCTTAGAAACTATTTTCTATGTCCTTACCATTTATATATTTATATATGTAGAAATATTGTTATGATTTAAAACAGAGTTAATAATTATAAGGCAAGCAAAAAACAAAATATAAGAGAAAAGAGATGACGAAGAGTTGAAAACTTCACAAAATTGCTATTTTTTTATGAACTAATTTTAAATAATTTTTTCAAAAATAATGGAGAAAGAGATGATGAAATTTAAACTCTTATAATATGATACTATTTGTGTTATGGTCTTATAGTTTTTTTGTTAAAACTTACATATTTTTGTTCTGAAATATATATTTTGTTCAAGTTAATCTCATTCAACACTTTAAATCGTCTTTACTTATGCTTTTAGCATTTATAAAAAAATCATATTTATAATTAATTATATATATATATATATATTAAAATATTTTTATTAATTGTTTCATACCTGTATCGTGCAAATATATATATATATATATATGGGAAAATGAAATTATATTAATGTAACTTTTATCACTTAATTCAATACATTACATTTTATTTTCTAAAACTTATGTTAGATAGGTGAAAAGATTATTCCACATATATTATATATATAAAAGATTATATTAATATAAAATTATTTAATGCTTCTTATATATATAATATTTTTAAAATATACTAAAATTCATTTATTAATATTATTTTTAATTTTAATAAAATTTTAATATATATATATATATATATATAATTATGATATCACAAAATTGTAATTATTTTATATAAAAACTTTCATGTTAAACAGATAAAATTATAATTTAACAATTAGATTAACTAAATTCAATTTTTATATATAAAATAATTAATACACTAAGAAAATTATTACATAAAATTTTAATACATAGTTAAAATCTTGATGTGTAAAATTATTTTAATTTTAAAATTAAATTTTAAAATGAGTTTTTATTTAATAATTTTTTTATAATAATAAAGTAAATGTTTAATAAAAAAATTGCAAATTTTTTTTATCTTTTCTTACATATTCTTAACCTTACATTCATACTTCAATTCCTTTCAGGAGTAGTTCTCATGAGATTATTTATAGGGATACATATTTTTGCATCTCTTTATTTGACCCTGTTAAATATCAATTATTAAATGGAATTATCTTGAATATATATTCTTAAAATAATAATAATTACTATTATTATCAAATATAATAATTTGTAATTAAATGATAGTATTAACATTATTTTATTATAATATTTTAATTATCAAATATTATTATTATTATTATTTTAATTATCAAATATTATTAATAATAAAAATATTATTATTAGTAGTAATAATTTTAATAATACTACTACTAATAGTAATAATAATTATAAAATAATTACAATTATAGTTATAATGATAATTATAATTATAATTATAGTAATAGTTATAATTATAGTAACTATAGTTATAATTATAGTAATTAGAGTTATAATTATAGTAAGTATAGTTATAATTATAATAATTGTAATTAGAATAATAATTATTATTATTATTATAATTATAATAATAATAAGAAGAATACTAAGCAATACGATTGAAAAATGTATCTGGTGTAATAGTTTGGTAATGTCTTCATGTTTTATTATTTTTTATTCCATTCCTACATGCTTATTTATAAACTTTATGATTTTATTGTAGGTAATTTATTTTTTATATATGTGATTTTTTTATTTTAGGTAGTTATTTAAATTTTAAAAAATAGTTATTTAATAGATAAAATTATGAACACCAAAAAGTAGTTAAAAAGGGTAAAATAGAAAAAAAAAATTGTGGACAATAATAAAAAAAATTATTACTATAGTAATAATTATAATAATAATAATAATAAAATAATTATAATAATAATTGGTTTTTAGTCATTATTTTCATCACTTACCATCACTTTTATTTTACTTCATACATACTGATTTAGTCACTAAAATTTAGTTACTATCATTGTTATTTCAGTACCTAGACAAACCAATACATATAACAAATTATTTCATTATTGTCAATTCGTTGCTATTTCAAACATAATTTGTGACCAACTTATTTTGGTCACTATAAATTGTCACTAAATGATATTTTTTGAAGCAAATGATTTCATTGTTATTTCGATCGTAGATTTATAACAAATGTATCACAATTTGTGACCAACTTATTTCAGTCACTAAAATTGGTCTCTAAATGATCTTTTTTTAGTGATTGACTTAAAGTCTACTACTTTCTCTTATGAGTTATGAGAAAGGAAAGGAGGGTTTGAAATCTTAGAAATAAAGTAAAGAGAAATTATAGAGATATCACATAAAGTAAGTTTTACAAAGATTGTGGTATTTAAGAAATAATAATGAACAATTTTTTTTTCTATTCATAACTTAAACATTTAAGTAAACTATAATTTGGTTTTAAATTTTTATTAATATAAAAAAAAATCAATATAATTTTGGATTTTTTTGTGTAATTTATATTGTGATTTTTTTTTAATTGAGTAGGTTTAAGTGTCACAAACATGAACAAATTAAAAATCATAAGAAAAGATGATTATTCATTTAAAAATCACCAGAAGAGGTCATTCATATTCTTGTGATCATTCATTCAAAATCACAAGAACATTTATATCCTCATGATGTACCAATGAGATTTAACTAAAATAAAGGACACAAAATAGTGGAAATAAGATTTAATTTCTTCATTATTAGCCTTGATTACAACAAAGTGAGGTTAAATCATTGTACTTACTACAATAGGTTGATAAGAATAATTTTATCATTTTATAGTTGTATGTGGATGACATGTTGGAAGTAGGTGCCAACAAAGTCTGAATCCAAAATTGAAAGCATAGTTGGATAAGGAGGTCGATATGAAGGACTTGGGACTAAGAAGATTTTAGGGATGCGAATTCACCAATATAAAAAAGATAAAAAAAAAAAAATTGGCTTTCTCAAAATAATTACTTACTAAAAATCTTGCAATTCTTCAACATGCAAGATTGAAATACAATTTCTACCCCATTTTCTTTAATTTATCATCGAGTATGAGTCCTAACAATGAAGCAAAGAAGATGTAAATTTATCGAGTAAACAAAAGGAAACCTTAAGTATGCTATGATTTGTACAAGATCAGGCATTACACAAGCATGGAAAGTGGTTAGTAGATTCATGCAAATATGGGTGAGAGCATTAAAGTGCTATTAAGAGAATCCTTAGATGCACCGAAGGAATATCAAATGTTGCATTATATTTTGGAGAATCATAATTAGTTGTCAAAGACTATATCGATTATGATTTTGCAGGTGATCTTGGTAAAATGAGATCTACTACTGACTATGTGTTTACACTTGCAAGACGTGCATTAAGTTGGTTACCTAAGTTACAAGAGAAGCTAAGTACATAACAACTACTCAAATTTGCAAGGAAGCTAATTGGATTCAAAGATAAATGGAGGAACTCAGACACAAGCAACAAAAGCTTGTTGTATATTGTGACAGTCACGGTGTCTTGCACACTGCAAGAGACCATGTCTTTCATTCTATGACAAAACACATATGTATACCTTACCATTTGTTCGAGAAGTAGCAAAAAAAAGGAAATGTGAATATGCAAAAGATTCACCAATGAAAACCTAATAGATGTTATGATAAATTTGCTTCAAATTGACAACTTTATGTGAGTTTGATCACTATGACCTATCAGGAAAAATAAATAATATGATGACAATTAATAAAGCATGGAAAATTGATTATTTTCATTAATATCTTCAAGTGAATTAATATGAGAAGAGAAGTCTTACATCCACAAAATTTTACTTTGATGTTTACTTTTCATGTTATAAAAAAGAAACATAATATTTCTTACGGAACACCAAAATCTCTTCCTTTTTTTCTTTTCTTATTACTTTAGTGTGTAGTTGTTTTTTCTGTTATGAGATTATGAGAGGGGTATTATTGTAATCTCCTTAAATTTACACAGGAATGTATTGTGTTAATTCGGCACCCAGCATAATTATTATTATTATTATCATTATTATATATATAACTTCATTACCAAAATGCTTGCAAATACATAAACTAGATTTTGGCCTGTGAAAACATGTGGATATTCCACTAAAATATTTTATTCTAGACGGTGATATTGAAAGTATATAATGGATATGGTGGTAAAATTTGAGATGATATTTAAAATTTGATAACACGTGCATGTCTATGATCTGAGGTTGTTCATGAAATTAGGTTATGAAGGAGAGCAGTGGGCAATGTGAATGTGATCCAACATGTGTGCTACATTCGTTGAGTTGGAAAGAGAATGCATGAGATGCACATGTGGCTGCGTGAGGACGGTGCAGTGAGTCTGGTTGGTGTGGCACACTTGTCTTTTAACATGTGTTTCAACAAAGTAGTACAAAACATTAAACAGGAACAAAGATTCACAACCACGTGGCTTCACATCCACCAAACCCATCAAATCAACACCCCACAGGTGTTGACGAATTTAGTATGTTTTTTATTCACTTTACATTACAATTAAAATATAGTTAACACACTTTTAGATGAATTTTTTGTATTGGATTTCAAGTTTACAAATAATCTTGAGTTGAAGTAAATGTAAATAACTAATAGGAATGGATTCTATGTTGAGTAAAGTGAAAAGAAAACCTCAGATAAAGTTGTTTGTAAATTTTGTATTGAATAAAAAAGTATATAAGTTCTCATAAATTACACAGCTTTAATTCAATTTTAATCAAATCTAATTCTATGTAAAATCAATTCCAAAACGTTTGTGTGAAAATCTAGGGAGATTCCATTGTCAATTTGAATCCTTCACTTTTTTCTTTTTTCTGTTGGACAAATTTGGACCTTAAAAAATTGTCTGGTGAAGGTTCACTCCCACCCTTCAAAAATCTCACCTCTATAGTTTTAGTTTACTTTTCCTTGCACCCAACAAAAGCTTGCTACTTCTCTTGTTCAACCTTCTCACAAACACTGCAAACGTCTTTGACCACAAGAACTTCTTCAATTTCCAATTTTTCTGGACACCCTCTATTGCTCTTCCTCCCTAGGTGTAGTTTGTGTTGAAGGGTATCTCTATTTATAGAGTTCCATTGTCTTTTGAGGCTATTTTGAACCCTAGGTGTGTTTCTTGAAGAGTTTTTTTTTGTGTGGAGATTGGGATTGCGAGAGAGGATGGTGGGTGCTCTGTCTGTTGTGGGATCATCAGTGATGGAATCTCACACTGGCCCTTGTTTGTGTGTGGATGCTCTCCCCACAACAACTAGTGTCAATCTGAAGAGTGGTGGAGATGTTGTTTTGTGCAAGAATTTGATGGGAAGGAAGCACTTGTTGAAGCATGGTGTAGGGACTATGAAGTTGAGCAGTTCTTTCATTGATCCTGGTAGAGAGTGGAGAGTCTTTGTTAGCAGAAGTTGCAAGAGGCAGCGTAAGGATAGGAGAGTCGCCATTGTCAACGAGCTTGGAGGCCAATATGAAGAAAGTTTTGAAGATGTTAAAACGGTAACATGTTTAATGTATCTTCTGGTTTTAGATCTGATATTTTACTGCATGTTTGGATCTAAATTTGTAAAGTTAAGTTCCAATGAATTTCCTTTTACCAACTGAGTTTGAAGAAACATAAAATTGAGACTAAACTCGGTTTATAATCAGAACTAACTGAAAATCATACAAGACACTTTTTCATTTTACTTTTTTCAATGGATAATAGAGGTTTCTTACTGAAAACTAAGCATATCCTTAATGATACCGTTTTGTATTTGGTTTAAGTTTATTATGACTCAGTTTCTCCTTTAGCATTGCTTTGTTTTACCTTTTTTATGGAGTGTTTGCTTCATAGCATATTCTAATTCTAATTTCTAAGACATTCTAGGCGTTGCAGAGCTTTTGAACATTGTATATCATTATAGAAAAAGTGTCATTTGTTAGTGAGTTGTAGCCTGCAACAGTTAAGGGAGTCCCAAGAAGCTCTTAAACCAATAACCTTCTACAGAATTCTACCATGAACTCCTTTCCTTTTCATTCTTACATCAGAAATGAGAATGCAAAATTGTTTATCATCGTGAAATGTGTTAAGGAACAAGAGATAGATACCTGAAAGAGTAGTATATATATTGTGCACAATAATATAAAGATTTCAAATTGTATATGAGAAATGTGACAGTATCCTTCTGTTTTTCTTCAATTTCAGTCTTTATATGTAAGTGGTCATTTTCTCAAAATGCTGCTTTGAGCTTGTCACCATTACAAAGATGAGAGTTGTTTCCTTTTAAATAATTCATCATTTTATTCTAATTTTGCTCATGGTAAGAGGGCAAATATCGAAGAACAACTCATGCAATGAGAATATGTTTTCAAAGAACAACTTATGAAAGAGTACTACAAATTACAAAATCGGTTTTCATTTCTTATATAGAGGAAGATCGTTTTCACTCATTATGAGTCTTTTATATTCAATGAGAATATGTTTTTTATTACATTATTTCTCCCTTTAATCATCACCAATCTGTCTGCTATGATACAAATACACTAAACGTTGTATGCGATCTAACTGATGCATCTTTGGAAACAGCAAATGCTCAACTATTTCACATACAAGGCTGTGAGGACTGTTCTTCATCAGTTGTATGAGATGAATCCACCTAAATATACGTGGTTCTACAAGTAAGTGAAGTTTCTATCAATCTGAGGAAAAATGTTTCAACAAAGATTTACTTGCCCATGTAATTATTTTAGTCTGAAATGATGTTTTCTATTAAGTCTAAGGTTTAGAGTGCATTTGGTTTTGTTTTCAAGATGTTGTGAACCAAGTGGTGAGAATAATATTTTGTTAGTTTTACTATATCCTTTTCAAATTCTTGAAAACATGACAGAGCAAAAACAATCTGATATTTTCCTATTATTAGTGAAAACATGTAAACTGAAAATAAAAGCAAACCAAATGCACCCTGAATCTGTTGTGTATATAACTTGAATTCATGGAATATTTCCCCCCTTCAAACATGCATGATTGCTGAAGGAATTGGCCAATGTAAGAAGGTTCAGTTCAGTGTGATTATTAAACTAGAATTGGTGATTCACTAGCTATCTCATAAACATTTAGATAATTGTTTGTAATGTTTTCTTTGTTGGCAGTTTTGTTGTATCAAACAAACCAGGAGATGGAAAACGTTTTATTCGATCCCTTGGGAAGGTAGTCTTTTCTTTTGTGCCCCTAAGGATTGTGGCTTCTTTAAAACTTTCACCATACTCAATCTGAAATGCCTTCTCTTTCATTCCTTTATACATGTCATATTCAATGCCTTTACACAATTACACCAAATTTTATTCACATAATTTCCAAATTTCAAAAAAACATGTTACCTCTTGTCAATGTCAATGATGTTGTATATGTCCTCTTCCAACTGATAGGAGCAACGAGAGCTTGCTGAAAGAGTGATGGTAACTCGGCTTCACCTTTATGGTAAATGGGTCAAGGTAATAGAATAGAATGTGTATATATATCTAAAGAATGAGAATGTTTTATGAAGATATGATGTACTTAACTGAAGAACCATTGTGTTATGCAGAAATGTAATCATGCTGAGATATACAAGGAAATATCTGATGAAAACTTGGAGTTAATGAGGGAAAGGTTGATGGAGACAGTAATATGGCCCTCAGATGACACAAACACGGAAAAGATTGGCTGATAATTCATTCATCTCACATTTTTAGTTTCTGTCTTCACCCTTTTCCTAGTCTAGCTATATTTTTTTGTTTCAATATCAATGTCTTCTTCTTCCAAAATTGTTATTTCTGTCATTTTCCTTTAATAGGATTCTCAGTTTTACGTTATGTAAATTATGTATATAATTCTACCTTCTTAAATGCACGCACCAGATAAGGTAGTTTCAAATTAATTTACAAGTGACTTGAAAATTACCTTGTTAAATACATTATCCATTTTAGGCTCTTTAAGACACCTCCACCATACTTCTCAAAATATCAAAAATATTTTTTATTTTATTGATGTTTTTTTATTTCAAAATAGGTGATCTGAAAAAATTTCACATTATTATACAATCCAAAAGTTATTTTCTTAAAATGCTTTCAAAATTTTATAATTCAGAATTATTTTCTTTAAAAAAATACTCTAAATTGTAAAATTCAGAATATACTTTTTAAGGATAAAATAGTCTTTTTGTCGCCTGATTACATTGCTTCTCAAATACATGAACCACTATTTATCGCTAGATCATGAGCCATATCAGATTCCAAATTAACTTGTTGAATTAGTAAATGGTAAAGTTGAAATTGAAATGGCTTTTAAATATAAAATCACAAATGATATGTTATATACCTTTTTGTATACAATATTTATTTTAAATCAGTTAATTTAAATGCTTTAATTTTTATTTGAAATTATTTTTCATTTTAATTTAAATATTAATGTCTGATTTTATTAATTTTAATATTTCCATTAAATAACATGAATGTTCGTGTACTTATATATACTTTTGTATAGATAAAAAATACATAATCTGCTTTTTTATCACAATTATATTTATAATATATATATAAAGTTTTTTTTATCTATGTTTATCTAATTAAATTAATTTTATTTTTTCGTTTAGATTTTAAGTATAGCTTTTATTATTCAAAAACTAAATACCTTCTAGATTATTCTGTTTATATAAGAGAAATTATGTTTAGAATATAAATCCTTATAGTGTGTCATGACTAGATTCAATGATTCATAGAAACCTGTGAAGTGCGAAATATATAAAAAAAAAATGTGAAAGTAGAATGGAATTAAAAAATAAATAAAAATCCTTCACCAGGTGTTTTGGGAACAGAGTAATATTTAATCCTGGGAAAATCTAATAGGAAAAATGTTCTATTACAAATATTATACGCTGATCAAAAAAAAAAAACAAATATTATACAAATAATTCAAATTAAAACTCCTACATGCCACGAAAAAGAATAAATATAACAGATTTCATGTTCCCCCAGGAATTATACTTATATATCTTTTTTATATAAAAACTTTCATATATTAAACATCATTATATAACTTTACATATAACTTGACATGCTAAATAACACCTGTTCACATTAAAATACGTATACATTCTCTCTTTAAATATTTGTTTTCTGAAATAGATTTATCGGGAGACATAAGAAGCTCCAAATCAGCCAGGGTAAGAACTTTCATGCATATCCATACTCAAAGCTTTAAGTGACCTCTCTCCCCCTATAAGCCATTTTTTAACTAAACTTTTCAATTTAAACCATCTACTACGTTTTTTTTAAAACAATAGTATAAATTCTTATGTCAAATTCAACGTGCTTTTTCCATGACATCCCAATCCATACCATTAACTATCACTGATAGGCCATAAGCAAATCTATCATAGTAATTATTTGTAACTAATGTCACGGAAAATGAGAGTGAGAGTACCATTTTTATACACCATAGTAATTATTTTTCCATCTAAAAATTTAGGTATTTTTTGTAATTCAGTTCATGTCAATGGATTTTGCACCAACTAAGATAATAAAAAGAAGCTGAAGCTATCAAGAAAGGAAAAAAGAAACTCAAAATACAACCCATTTTTCAAACAACCATACAAGGAAGCTAATTTTGGGTATTTAAAAGTCCTATGAATATGCATTTTGGAACAACATCAAGACCACGGCAGAGAATGATGAATGAACAAAGTTGCTCACTCTTCATTTTTGGCAGTGGCTGTAAAAGAGGTTTCATCTTCAAAATCAATGGCCAATTTGTTATCTGCATCTGTAAATGTCATGTGCATGCAGCTGACCAAAAATGATCAACACAACATAATCGAGAAATATTGTTAAGCTTCTCGTTTGGAACGTTAAAACGTACTCAGATGGACGGAGAGCGTGGGTGGTGCCCTTTTTTCAAATTTCAAGAACAGAATTCAAAAAGTAATAATGACAAAAAAAAGCACTTACCGATCATAACTTGACCCTGCACCCTCACCAAATATAGCCACTACCACCATGAATCGTGATCAGCATCATCATAGTCATAGTCATCCCCCATAAATATTTATGAATTTTTCTTTCTAAATTGACAAAATATTTTGAAAATAAGAATATACTTCCTTTAAAAATTGTTCTCATACAAAATAGTGGCATGTAACGAAAATTACAAGGCATGCATGAATGCCAGAAACATAGACAATTATGCTATTTGTCAATATAACCAAAATTAAATTGAAACTCGGTTCTAATTGACATTTACTACTCATATCTTACAACACTAAATCCTGTAAATCTACTATGAGTCTATGATCACCAGATTTACAAAAAAGTAATACATATTGTGCACAAGAAAGAAAAATGAGATTTGAGGGTAACCTGGCCAAGAGTGCTTACAGAACCACAAAGCTCTGACACTGCCCTGACTGGTTAGAAGAAAGAGTAAACCCCTACACTGGTTCTCAAAAGATCAATGTGTTACCACATTAGTCCTCTAAAGATTCCTGTCACCCAAGTAATCTATTCAAAATATATAAAACAGTAACCTAATCCGTCTTTTATGTATCACAGTTTATCATGTGGCGACATTTCAGGTCGTTTTAGGGAATATACTGTGGACAAAAATCCTTGAACGGCTTATGAGGTCACACTGGAATCTATGGGAGACCAACTTAGGAGTTTACTCAATGATAAACTAAAGCATATTGATACACCTGCAAAGGAAACAAAAAGAGAAAAAAAAAACGCAATTTGATACATTAGAATAGCAAGACCATCTTCTAGTCAAGGAACTTTGGGGCAAACATAATAATATTAAACTAGTGCCAAGGTATGGCAAAAAGTGTTAGTGAAACGAGAAAAAAAACATTGTAGAACATTAATTGAAACATACCATATTGAAAGCTGATGCAGAAGGCCGGAGACTACATTGCATAATATAGAACACATGAGAAAATAAATTGTATCAATATCCCTTTTCTCGACTTTGTTCTTTGCCAAAAGACTTGGAACAGAGGATTTCAATGCATTCAACTATCACCGAAAGCAATTATTTGTCCAAGTGCAAGTCTCGCACGAAGCTGCATCAACAGAAGAACATTTACAAACCAACTACTTGACAGTACAGAACATAAAAAATTATGAAGATTAAAGGACCTTCACATCCATGCAAGAATCATTGACCATCTTCTTTATTCGAGAAACAATGCCAAAACTCCGCAGGTTTACAATCCGGCCAAATGCACCAGGACTAGCAGGAAAAGTGAGGTTTACTACAACCCACACTGCAGCTGTGCGTAAGCGACTGTCAGGACTCTGCAAAAACTGCTCGAAGAAAGAGTGAGACCCATTCTCATCTTGAGGGAAGAGTAGATGCATAACTGCTTCCTTATGAAACTCATTGCCACTTGCAATATTGCTGAGAATATACATTCCCTGCATGGAAAACAAAACCAAAAGGCATATAATAAATAAACAACTTGAGAACCATTGTAAAGTGTGAAAATCTTTATCATCACTCTATACAAAAATAATTAATTTCATTAGCTAATTCCAACCTGTATCCCAATTTCAATTTTTGAAGACTTTTTTAATTGTCTTCCAACAGCATCTAGTATGATACCATCTTCAGCAAAAGCATGTTCAACAGAGTACAGACATCCATCAACAAAATTGCGAACAAGGGCCAGAGCTTGTTCTTGAACCGAAGGTTCAGGATCTGCAAGGTATACACAATCAAGGTCAACTTATTGGGAAATAGTTACCAATATAACAGCAAAAACCTGTAGCGCCAATACATACCACAAATAAGGCTAGCCATTGAAGATGCTGTTAACTCCACAAAAACTCCTTCCTTGCATATCTTGTCTGCAAGGAATACCATGTTCCTCAATGCCCATACAGCATTTAACCTTAGAGATGAATCCATCGACTTGGTCAACTGCACAAGCTCTTTAATGCCCCCACATTGTACGAATGTTGATTTATGTGGCAAGAAGTCAACCACTATATTGCAGATGGCACCAAGGGCTGCAACCTGGAAGATAAAACAGAAAAGGAAACCCTTACTAAGCTTCTATAGAATTTACCAGACCACGTCTGTTTAATAATTAATCAGAATGTTTTTTGCCAACAAAAAATTCTTAGGGTGGACATGACTATGACTTGAGTCTAATTAAAGTTAAGCTTCCCAAAAAAATTTATAGCCCTTGTGATAACCCCATATCCTGCAAGACCAAGATACAAAATGGGTGAAATAGCATGCAATCTTATAATATGATCATCAATAGAACAACACATTATCCCCCTTGAGACAACCTCATTTAATGTGAGACATAACAATTTCAGTGCTAAATTATTCGAATTTGTCCATCAATATGCCAGTGCTTCTAGTAACAGCCTTTTTAATGTATAGAACATATGTTTCAATTAAGATCAATGGAGAATGGCATCAGAATTATCATCCCAATACCACAGACATAGCTAAAATTACAAGTAACAGATGTATATTCAATCTTTCTTTTGCTTTATACCCCTCAATTTTTAAATTTTAGAAGTTTGTGATTTGGTATGATATGCATGTTTTCTAAATTTAGAAACTACTTAACATAGCATAATCAGAAAAATGAAAATTATAGTTACATCCAAAATACCTGGACAGAAGTAGAAAGATCAGAGAGAAGCTGAACCAAAGGAAAAACAACCCTTTCATTCATAAAACGACCTGCACTCAAATTCTGAACACAGTTTCATGAGAATTAAACTGTACATAGCACTAGCATAATAGACTTCAAGTTCCAGACGTCATCTCATGTTACATACCTTAATTGAGCGAGAGACACTTCTCAAGCAAATGCAAGCTGCAGTGCGTACACTAGCATCCTCGTGAGTTAGGGCATCAATTACTAGGTTCAAGACCTGTGTCAAAAAAGTGTATTAGAAGTTAAAAGTGGACTTGGGATTTGAAACCATAGTTGACTAGTGCAAGCCTTATACAACTTCATCCATACGTAGTTTATTGGAGCAAGCCTAATCATAACTTCATCCATTGAAATTGAGAAGAAACACCCGAATTGGCTCTAGTCATCTATCAGGAAGAAATACAGCTTAGCACCGACTCAAACATGTTCATAAATGGGAACATGGGTTGGTATAAAACCTCTTTAGACAACAATAAATGTCCAAAATCACCAACAACGATAAATAATTAAAGCAGTCACCACAGCATTTTGTCAAGAATCCATTTATAGGGGGTGCAAAAATTTCCATCTTGATGGCAGATTTTGGAATTCACCCTGGTAGAATAAGATTTGTTGTTTATGGCAGACTCTGGGTTACAGTGTCAAAATTAGTTACTTAGTTGCAACTTGAAATGTAGTCAATCAAATTAATGGTAGGCAAAATAAAATATGGCATCCTAACAAAATCAATAAAATACTTTTACATCTGAAAATATCAGCAAAAGTATTTTTACATGTAAAATCCCATACACGTGGCTAGTGCATTGCTAGAAAGAAAATAATGAGCTAAATAAATTAAAATATATTTCAGTTAACTAATATTCTTCTAGAAAGCAAATGCAGTACGTATAGATATGCAAGAAACTGCATGTAAACACACAGGTACCAAGACAAAATGAAAAAAAAAATAGAGATGTTAGTAACCCATGCACAAAAATAAAGAAAAATCACATCACTATTCTTATTAGCAAGTCTATTAGTTTAAGGATTCTTAATTCGCATCGCATCCTGCCAAATTAGCTATAACCTATGACGAATGGAGACACCATGTATTTGATACAACAATATGTTAATGTTTGAAAATATAAGTACAATACTTTAAGAGTAATTACAAATAACTACCATACATTAAAAATATAATTTTGTACTTCTACATATTACTAAAAATAAAATAACAATGGTAACCATACAGATTTAGGAGAAATATAAAAATGTGATTGTATTATATAACAATGAAATTTATTTAACGCCATGATAGTTAATATAATAATAACATACAAATTTATTAACATTATTAAGATGAAATTTTAACATAAAAGTTTAAATTCTAAAACAACTTTTGGTAATTTCGGTACAGTGCAAAAGAGGATAAAAAATAAATATAAAGTTATAAAAGGTTTATTGATATAAATATTAAAAAATTAATTTTGAAAATGAAATACAGTTTTCAGTTACATGAGTGCAGTGCATAAGACAAAAGTAGCAAACAAGGTAAATTTAAAAGTAAGAAGAAAGGCAAAAACCACTGTGTCGTCTCTGTGTGCAGGGACACACAAGTACAACCACCGTCATTTCCCTTAAGACTCTACGATTACTATCAAACATGTGAAACTGAGCTTGTTTCTTGTTTGAAGCAATTTGATTATTCGATTATATAAACAACTTGCACAAATAAGTACCATATCAGCAAATAATATATCTTCAAAAATTCGTGTGTCCAGTTTTATCTCAATGTATCTGATATTTTAATATTGATTTTTCAAATAAAATGATAATGTATACTAATGGGATATATATCTAATCTGGTGTCTGAAGGTATCAATATTGGACAAATATCCAATTCTGATAGGGGGCAAAAACAACATATTGGTGCATGAGTGTCTAACATTCCTCCAATCATACACCAGATAGCTTTCATCCTTGCTAGCACCCTCGCCTATGGTGCTATTATAATGAATGACTTAGTGAAGCTTTTTCTTTATAGCACTCATGTCTCAAGTTTGCAGTAATGAATATAATCATGCATGGGCTCAAAAACAAAAACACAGACACAAGCAACAGACCTGCAACGAAAGAAAATTAGACCTGCAGCACTCCAATTTTGAGCAAAGATCAGCCAAGGCCAGAAGTACCCCTTCAAGCCTTTTAGGTTGTATGGGATGCTTTTGCAAAAGGCAGTTGAACTTATTAATAGCATTTGCCTCAAACGCTAACTTCTGCAAATCTTCCTTCTCTGCAATTAAACTTGAGAAAGCAAAAGAAGCTTCATCTCCAACTGGACCAGAATCATCAAGGAGCTCAAGCAAAATGTAGACCAATTTGGTTTTGATTCCTATATCTTGGAGATAGCATGTCGAAGAATTCTTCAAAGAAATCAAGCACAAGCAGGCTAGTAATCTTGTTCTAGGATATTTATCTTTAGTTAATTCAGTAACACAATGTAAAGCTCTTCCACAACGAAGTTCAACAAAGTTAGAGACAGCTGCTGGGTTGTCTCTAATAATTGCAGCTAACGACTCTAGACTAGCATCTCGCTGACTTAGAGAACCATCAAGAAGACTAGTAAGTTTCTCTAAAACACCGGTATGGCATAATATATTTTGTTCCCCAATTGTCTTGCAAGAATGAATAACAATGCCTGCACCTAGCCCAGTAAGATTTTCATTCTCACTTTTCAATAATGAAAGAAGAAATTGCATGTTTTCCTCTTGAAAAAAATCATACTTCGGAGCTAGTTTTGATTGATAAATCATTCGTAAAGTTCGAGCTGCAGCATCCAAAACCTGATAAGAGGGAGAGAACAGGTGAATAAATGGCATTCCAAATGAAAATAACATAAAAAAAACATAAATAATGAAGTCAACATTTCGTATGTATATCTTTCCAACAAAGGACTGCCATCACTACACTGCTTCAACTTTTGCTCCTTTTCCATCACCCACCCCTCCACATTGTCCTAATTCTAAATCTCAAAGACACTGAGAAGGAATTAAAAGTTCTTCTCGGCAGCTTGAAGTCACCTTTACCTCCAGAATTCTAAGCCGGCCTTGCTCTCACAACGTGGAGCCGATTTACAAAGCCAACCTCAATCAGCTGGCATAGTAAGAACCTAGTTAATTTTGTAGCCAAACACATGCAGAGCATACATGTAAGCCAGGAGACATCTCAACAGCCTTATCCCTTTTTCCCTCCAAAGAAACTCTATAAAAGGGCTCAACAACTAGTAAATAACAAACTCAACTTCTCGCGTACTAACTTTGGCATAGTCCCTGCAGTGCCACCACAGGAGCACCCATCACTGCAACACGATCCTCGATGGGGATCCTATTTGAAACTCCCTCGTGATTCCGTACCACTAGCAAATACCAGTAAGAATTCTACCCAGAAACAGGATTGAATACATCAATAAACTCATCACTAAACAGAAACATCGAATAATTCATATTTAACATCGCGGCTTAATAATCAGTCGGAGGAGTTAAACATATAAAATAATAAAATTTATACCAGTGAACAAATAGGAGGCATAAACTAGATTACTAAAACTATAACTAATCTTCGGAAAAGGTAATTGAATGGCAAAGATGCACTTGGCAGAGAGATTAACTACTTCGAAACGAAATAAAACCGTAACAGTCAGGATTCTAATTTTCAGCTCCATTGGATTGCGAAGAAGAAAACCTAACAAAATTATGAATCAAACAATTCACATTCCATTTTCGTTCTAAAACTTGAACCAGTAGCACACTGATTACAGCACGCGTCAATTTTCCTACAAACCAAACATTAAAAAAGTATAAAAAAAGCGGTTGCTAACGGTTGAATATTTGAATAAACCTTCTCGTCGGGAGCGGAGAGGAGTCCGATCAAGCGAGGAAAAGCTCCGGCGTCAAGTACGGCACGGACGCCGGCATCTACGCCGCAGGCGAAGCTTCCAAGCGCAGCGGCAGACTGGACAATGAGGTTGGGGTCGGAGTCAGCGAGCGCAGCGGCGACTGCGGGGACGGCACCGAGCTTGATGTAGGAAAGCTTCTTGGTTCGGTTTCCGATTATGTGGTTCTTCAACTCGCGGATGGCTATGAATTTCACCGCGCCATCGGAGGAGGCGAGACGGTCGAGGATCGGATCGGAGGATGATAGGCCCGTGGCAGAAGAAGCGGATGGCGTTGGCATGGAAGCGGCGGAGATAGGCGGCGACGGCGACGGTGACGGTGGCGGAAGCTCGTGCAAGACGGAGGAGACGCTAAATTACAAAACAATGGAAGAGAGAGAAAAGAAAGAGCGATACAAAAGAGCCTTTCGTTTTTTGTTTTTTTGTTTTTTTTTTCTTATTTTATTTTATTACATTATTATATACGAGTGCTTTGAGAGTGAGGTTTGTTGGTGCCAACTACACAATTTAGTTTGGTTAATTGATTTTTCACTTTAAATTAAAATCAAATTAATTATTTGATTCTTTGTTTTTTAAAACTCAAATTTAACTTCATGACTCCATCCAAGGCTTGTATTCTTATTTCGAAAATGTTTTCTAAAATATATATTATTTAATAATTAGTTTCTCATACAATTTCTAATAAAGACATGAAATTGACTGGACTAATGTGTGTTTTTTAACTATAAATAGTTTTTTGAAATATTAATGTTTGTGTTCCTTTTATTATATGTAATAAACAATATGAGGATATAAAATATACAATAAATTTACTATTAATAAACAAATTTTGTAAACAACTTTAATTAGAGATATTATAGGATTTTATTTCTTGTATCACTTTTCAATTTTCTGTATCTCGATTAAAAACTTCACCATATACCCCACAATTTAATAATGGTCATGGGGCACTATTTTTTAAAATCATATCCTTCATCATTTAGTTACATATTTTATTCAAAAATATAATCTTTTGTATCAGTTTGCCATCCTTTTCACGAGGATTGCAAATGTATTGGGTAGATTTCGACAAATAACGAGTTATTCCCAAATAAAAAACTGATAAGCAATTTAAAAAAATATCCTTAAAACTTTGAAATTTATAATACATATGTAAAGAACTGATGATATTTAAAACTTTAAACTGTGTTGCTGCAAAAGGAAGACAGCAGAATGAGTTCAATATAAAAGTTAATATTTATGGCCTAAAACTAGTTATTGTGCAAATAATACCTACCAATAACATTAACACTGTAATTATTCAGAAAATAATCATTACGGTTATGAATCGAAGACTTCAAAAATCCATTATTGATATGACTTTGCTTTCAATCAAATAAAAGGTAAAAACAATTTGAGAAAAAAAGCATACTTCGTCTATCACTTTGCTTTTACTTCAACATTTGTTAATTCTACTGTTTCTTTGCAATATTTCAGGTGCTTGTAGTTGTTTTTCACTCCATCCTTTGGCCGAAGCGTAAGAGTAGGAGGTATGTTTAGTTAGCTTAAACTATTGTGCGAACTAAATTAGATTTTTGTAGTATGAATTTATTTATATTATTATAAAATATTTTTATTTTTAGTCGAGATAATTTTATGTTGAAATTTTAAGATTATTGAAATTATATATTTATAGGTGATACAATATTGAATAACTTAACAAAATCAATAAATTCTCGTTAAGATCGTTATAGATAAGATTAAAAAGCCAATTTTAAATCTAAATCAACTTTATAAAACCAAACTATAAAATAAGATTTATATTTATTTATATATTACGAAATGTTTTCGTCTTTACATCTATCAAACTCTTCCTATTAACATTTTTTTGTTTTGGTATATGAATATTTTTGTTTTGTTGTTTTGGTATATGAACATATTTTTGTTTTGGTATCTGAACGTGTATATCTATATAACCTTCATATCAATTTAAGTTGTAAGTAATTTCATCCCTCAAAATATAAACTCCACATGCAAAAATTTTAGAAGATGAAAACAAAGTAAGCCCCTTTTAAAAGTTAAAACCAAATTGTGTATTGACAACCCTTTAATGCTATCACAGTATAACCATAAACTAAACTACGTTTTATTTGTTCCATACTTAGACACCTTATATTTCCGTTAACTTGTAAAACTTGTTCCATACTTAGACACCTTATATTTCCGTTAACTTGTAAAACGATAACATAATTTGCTAAAAGGAGTTGGGTTCATGGTATGCTGCAAATGTCACGACCATAGTTTTTATAATTTTTATTTGTTTAAATACATCATCAAAATTCGAGCATTTCCATCATAGGCATGCGATTCCTTAAAACAATTATTTATAATTACACCTTCATCTCAACAACCTATTTATTATATGATTTACTGCTTAATTTGTCAATATAAAACTCAATTTCTAAGTTAACAAGAAAACAACCAATTCTAATCTATTAAGACAACGGCACATATTTTTCCACCTGTGACATTTTGACTGCTTACAGCAAACCATGTCTAATAAATTACTGTTAAAGCACTCTCTGTTGATTGTTGTGCATGCATGATACAGCAAAAAAAAATAAGGATGAAATGCTCAGTAGTAACAGAAATTCGGTACAGCTTCTCGTGTTCAAAATATATAAGTTGCAAAGTCATGAGCAGAGTTCAACCACTGAAAACTTCTGGTGAACTGTATAAGACTAATTGAAGTGCAATGAAGAACCAGATAGAACAAATTTCTGCAACTTGTACAAAGACTAACCGGGTACTTACAAACTCTCTAGCTGATGTTTGTAAATCTAAGAGACCATGGCATTGGTTTCATCTTCATCAGCTTCTCCTGTATCACTGAACATATACTGACTTTGATACTCCATTAGGTACTGTGTTGATCTTTTCACATCCAAAAACAGATTGTAAACCCGATTTATATCTTCCAACTCCACTGCCTTTCCCTTTCGCTTTTGGCATGCCAGTGCAGCTGCTGTGATTAGATGAATAGCATATCTCAAAGATGTTTCTACACCTATTTTGGTTAACAAATGTTTTGCACTTTCAGTCATTTCTACTTCTTCCTCTTGGCATCTGATATCCAGAATCTTGCGAATTTCATCCTCTGTGTAAGGTTGAGTAGAGATGATGAGCAGTCGATCCAGAAGGTCAATGGGAATCCCATGTGGGGATTTGTAATTCGTTCCTCGAATAGTTGTGATGCCTCTGTTGGTAGCAACAACTAATATGGGAGCCATCTCATTCTCTAGAGCCCGATTCAGGAATGAAAAACACTCTATGTCAAGCATGTGCACCTCATCAATGAAAAGAACACCAGGCACAATCTCAGCCTTTCCTTCTTCTCTCCACTCTGCCACTTTGGTGTCAATTTGCTCTCTGACTTCTGCACGAATTTCACCTGTATCGCCAGTGAAAAGCGCCAGAAATCCCTGTGTTCTGAAATTAACATAACAGAATTACATGGCATGAAGAACTAAAATGTTAACCTGTAAAGCAATTTAGAAGCCTAATTAACAAGTGTATATCCTTCAACGCAAGAGGTAAACAGCTAATGACGTCATACACATAAATTGGAAAACAACAGTCTGTCTATCTGTTCGGGAAAAAAAAATAAAAATTTGTGGAAAATGGCACTTCCTTAAATCATTGAAAAGCACATAACACACATGAATAAAAGCTTTCACTACCAATTCCACTTTACAGATCTCAATAAACTTGATATAAGAGAATAGTGTACTTGCTTCAACAAGGACCACAATCGATCCCCAGACAAAACTTAATTAGCAACTCCATATCTGCTTAAGAATATATTAAAATTTGGGAATAAAAAGGAAACACAACATTTGTGAATCAAAGCTTTTACAGCCAATTTCACTAAACATAAAGTTCAATAAACAAATTAAAGAGAAACGCATTTGCTTCAATGAGGATATAATGATCCCAGCACAAAATATCCATTTCTCCCTTGACAACTTTAAAATTCCAACTCTACTTACAAACCACAAATCAGAATCACGGATATAAATCTGCACATTATTTGGATAGAACATTCCAATCCAGCTCAAGGATTATATTAAATTAGGAATAAAAACATGAAGAACACACAAAATACATAGACCTATCTGCCAACTTAAGATTAAAGGCACATAGCAATACTTTTTAAAATACATGTTAAGATTAACAACAGAAACTGGTTCAAAGAATTCCGCAGTCCCATGATGTAGCCAGTGCCTAGATTTTAATTGGTTACTCAAACTAGGACCAAGGATTTAAAAAACAGACAGCAACCCCAATTTCAACCCCAAGCTAAGATCTTTGGGCTCTCCACGACCACATTGGTAGAGTTGACTGCATTATCCTACAATGTCAAAAAATTGTGACGAAACCAGACACAATTTTGGTCACAGATTAGTTGCATTCATTGATATTGCAACTGAAATTGTTACTAACTGTTTTCTAAGCCTTTGGCAGGGTTAAAACATGGTCTCTACCATCACCATTTCTTCGGCAACAGGGAGGATATTTTACCATCCACAACCCAAACGCAATTGCAATAGTAGCCACATTTGCCTTTTTCACAACATTAAGAAATAAAATCTTCACTGGGGTTAAAATGAAGTGAGTCAAGTTGAACCCAACTTTATAAGAATTGGCTTTAGGGTGCGATTGCAATTGTAGCCACATTTTCCCTTAATTTTACGCAAAATCAAGAAATAAAACCATTAACTTGACTAGGGTTGCGAAGTTTAACCCAACTTGACAAGAATTTGTTCAGCACGAGCTCAACTCTAATTCAATATGAGACATCTTTCCCGTGTCGCTTGACTCGATTCAAGCTCGTGAACAACTCTTATTTATGAACTATACAAAACTCAAATTTAGCTCATTTACTTAAGTAACTCAATTTTCAACTCCAGTTTGGCTCATTTAGTTCATGAACCAAGTTCAATAAAATGGAGTCTCGAACATATTTCAAATTGGTTCAGTTCATAACCAGCCCTAACTACAACTATTAACCACTAACTAGTTAACCAAATCAAGAAATTCTGAAAAACCTGGAAAAGGCAAAATGGGAATACGACCAACCTGCTATTGATAACATCAATCTCATGAAGAGTGACGCAATGCACGACCTCCTTCCTCTTCTGCAACTCCCCATCAGGGCACTGCACAAATTTCACCTGCGGCCCCATAGCGTCGAAGTCCCTTGACCTAGAAAACGACCTCCCGAGCTTGGTAATCTTGCCGGTGGCCTTATCAATCGCAATAACATCACCACTGCTAACCTTTTCCTTCCCCAGCGCCTCAATCATCTTCGCGCCGAGGTCGTAAACGGTCTCCATTTCGGTGGTCTTCAGCGTGAGTTTCCCGGTCTTGGAGGCGGCACCGGCCGCCGCAGGGCGGTCGATATGGACCTCGACGACCTCACCCTCGATGACCTCGGTGTCCTCCTTTATGCGCACGCCAATGGCCTTACGAAAGGACTGGGTGAGCGCCTCGGTCTTGGACATCTCGAGGGAGAAGATTTCGCTGGCTGCGATCATGGCGAAGGGAGTTTCGAGACCAAGGGACTTGGCCATGCCCATGGCGATGGCGGTCTTGCCGGTACCAGGCTGGCCCGCGAGGAGGACCGCACGGCCGGCAATCTTTCCGTCTTTAATCATGCGGAGGATGACGCCGGCGGCCTTGCGAGCGGCAGTCTGACCAACCATGCCCTCGGAGACGGCGCGCGGCTCGAGTGAGGAGTCGAGACCGAGGCCGCGAATGTGGGAGTGCGCGCCCACGCGCTCAATACGGGTGAGGTCGCGGCTCTCGGAGAGTTTGAGCTCCGCCATGGTAGCGGCGGTGGGAGAATAAGGGGTTAATTAGGGTTTTGAGGGTTTTGGGAGAGTAAGGTTGTGAAACTGATACGTTACTGGTTGATCACCATATAACGTTGAAAAATAAACTAAAACCCTTTTTTTTTTCTTCAAAATAAACCATATAAAGCTTTACAAAATTTGAAAATTAGTAAAATTTAAAAAAAAAATGTGGATTGGTTTTTTTAATTATAAAACATATATTAAAAAAAGTTAGACGAATATTATCTTTGATTGATTAATAATGTAAAATTTTATATTTAAAGTTTTGAATCATTAAATTTAGTTAAAAAAGAATAAGTAACTCATATTGATAAACTAGAAAGTTAGGATCTTGGAGTTATTTTTTGCATTTTAAATCAAATAATTTGTGCAATTCTATTTATTTTTAATTTTTAATAATGTCGAATATATAATTAATATAGACTTTCTTATACATATTATTCATATATATCATATATAATAATAAAATTTAAATTTAATATATTTAATAATACGGAATTACTAAATATTAAATAAAACAAAGTTATTTTAAACAAAATTAGTCTGATTTTCTTACATTATAAATAATGTATAATTTTTATATTTTAAGAAAAAATAATTATTGAAGTTATACAAGGGTTTATAAAATAATCTTAAATTGAAAAATAACCTCTGATATATTTTAAATGACACATCAATATTTTATTATTAAAAAATAATATTTATAAATATAAAATTTAGTTATTCAAGTCTCATTTTATAATAATCATCATCACCTTAAAAGTTCTCTTTTTTTTTTCTTCTTTTTAAGACTCTAACCTCCTTGTTCATCAAATTGACAATCAGAATCTGCCATTAAACTCCTGACAGCGAAGATTACAACTGCCCGATCGGAATTTTTGATAGAGTAAGTCCATTTTTTTTCTTCTCTGAGTCAAATTTTGAATTTGTTAGGTTGGTCTTAGTCCAGGCTTTGCATTTGACTCTTTTAGCTTTATGGTTAATCTCTATTAGTTTAGGGTCCTAGTGAAATAGTTAGAGTTTTTATCAGGACTCTATGGTTCAAGTTAAGCTATCCCTTGAACTTTTGGTAGGTTTGAAGCTATTAGTGAGTATATGCTTAGTTCAAGTAAGGGAAACTAGTTTTAAATTTCCAATAGAACCTTAGACTAGAAGATTTGGATGTGGGAGTGACTGATGGGAAAAATGCACGCAGAAGCAACACACATAATCACGAATCAACTGTAGAAAATAAACAACACAGGATTTAACGTGTTTCAGTCGCCAACTGCAACCTACATCCACACGGACAACCATACTCCATACTCAACAAGAAATTTTCTGGAGATGTTTCAACAACTGGAATACTGGTTCTCCTAACCCACTGTACCTCAGCTGAAGCACAACCCGTGCTCCCACTACCATAAGTACCTCTGACTGGTCTACCTGAACCTTTCTATGCTCGTTCATCCTGAATCTGACCTGTGACAATATGTTTCTCTCTTGTAAAGACAACCCTCTTCTGCCCACGAGATTCTGTAAACCAGACTTTGTTTATCTTCTGAATTGAGACAGTCACTTCCTCATACGGTAATCCGATAATATACAACGAACCTTTCTTTCTTCCGCGGGTCATGACAAGATTTCCCTTGACGATCTTCCACTACTGATTTTCGAACTTCATTTCATGTCCCTATTCGTCCAACTGTCTAACAGAAATCAAACTTTTCGTTAAGCTTGGAACAACTCTGACATCCTTCAAAGTCCAGAAACCAACTGGTGTCTTCAACATTATGTCACTTATACCCATAGCATCAAGAGTTTTGTTGTCCGCTAATCTTACCATTCCAAAGTCTCCAATAACTAGATTCTGCAATGTTTTAGAATCCATGATCCAGGAATCCACACTGTTATTTGCGCAACAGACTAAAAGGTCCTTGTCCGCAAAGTCTTCTGCAATGTTAACTTATTTATCATTTGGACATTGATTCTTGAAATGCCTCACCTCCTTGCAGTTCCAACATGTTACACTTGAGCAATCCCGAGTCTTTGACTAACTCTTTTTTTTGTTCTTGCTCCCACTATCTCTGATATTTTTCTTACCTCTGGTTACATATAGCGATTCACTAGATAATTCTCTAGAACTCCTCCTTCGGACATCCTTGCCAAGAATGAGATCAGGAATTTGCTCAAAAGTGAATCCATCGGATCCCGCTGAACTGGTAACTGTTGTAACCGTTCCAGACCAACTATCAGGCAAAGACAATAGCAGTAGTAAAGGTTGAACTTCATCGTCGAACTTAATGCCCACTGACATAAGTCTGGCTAAGATCAAATTCATTTTATTAATGTGCTTAGTAACTGAATTGTCTTAACTTCGTGCCGTAGTGAAAAAGAGCCACACCCCGCGCCTAGCACCGCATTCTCACTGCTGCACCAGCAAAAAAATGCACTTGCCATCCTGCGTCTTCCATCACTGTCATCGCACTGCACCTCCGTGTCATCTCGCTCACCGCAAGCACCTGCAACTGTTCGCCGTGAAACACGATCTGCCGCCTTACTGGCACACTCTGCTGCACTGTCTGGACACGACCCTACTCCGAGCAAACCACCTGCACAACGTCACGAGTCGCCACCACTCTTGTCGCGACCCACACCACTGCACGTCGCACTGCCTACTGAGCGCGCCTGCCGCGAGTCGCAGGTCTAGACTGTCGCGAATCCTAGGTTGCCGTGAAACCCTAGCTTTGGGACGCCGCTGCAACCCCTGGGAAACTCTAGCTTTGGGACGCTACTGTCGCCTCTGCGAAATCCTAACTTTGGGACGCTACTGCAGCCCCTGCGAAACCCTAGCTTTGGGATGATGTTGTCGCCTCTGCGAAAGCCTAGCTTTGGGATGATACTGCAACCCCTGCGAAACCCTAGCTTTGGGATGTTATTGCCGCCTCTGCGAAACCCTAACTTTGAGACGCTATTGCAACCCCTGCGAAACCCTAGCTTTGGAATGCTGCTGCCGCAATTTTCACGTCTCGTCGATTAATTTCTGTTGATCGGATCTCTAGTGTGTAAACGAACCAAGCTCTGATGCCACTTGATGGGAAAAATGCACGGGGAAGCAACACACATAATCAAGAATCAACTGCAACCTACATCCACACGAGCAACTATTAGATTTTCATTCAGTCTTGTTGCACACAATTACAAGTACAATGATCTCTTTAAATAGAGATTATAAAAAGGACACAATAATTAAGCTCACTCACTAAACATGGTGTCTAGTCATCCCAACCCAATTGGTTTTGACTTCATACCCAACAGTGTATCAAATTTTCTTATAAGATTTCTTGTTTTTGAATATTTGTGCTTGAATAATTTTGAGTAAGAACTGTCCTTTTAATGTGTATATTTATAACATAATGAGTTTATAGTTATTTTGGTTCAGAAATATAACAGGTTTATGCAGATTGTTTTGCATATCTCAAAAGTGATAATATAATGAAAAAATGAGGTGCTTTCGAGTCCGTTTTCACCAAAGCAAGAAGAAATCTTGCTCAAGCAAGGTCTAAGATGAAATTTTGGGTGCTCTCGAGTTCAATCTTACTCAAGCAAGAAGATTTTTGCAAGACTCATTTTCGTTCAAGCTAGCCTTAAAAAGAATCCTTTTAAAAAGTTGGTTTGTTTCTATTTTATAGTTTTTACTTATAACTTATGTCAATTTTTTTATGTATATTTAATTGAAAATTCTTTGTTAGATATTTATGTAATAATTGGACGAATTCTTGTGTTTTGAAATTCTAAGGTTTGGTATGATTTATGATTGTGTGATTTTGGATATTGTCAGATGTGGAATATGAATCTTAATCAAGATATAATGTTTTCAGGAAAGAAAATACCGTGTTAAGATTTTTTAGGATGACATTGACTAGGAATTCGTCTAGAAAGAAGTATACTGACTCTAATGATATAATGAAATCATATAGATGAAGTTATTCAGGTGGTGAGAGTCAAAAGATGTTCATATGAATGGATAAATTGTGTGAAAGATAACTAACTTATTAAACAGGTTAACTCTATTGTAGTAGGAGAGATGATGTTCATATGATTTACCTTAATATTCCTGTTCATATGATTTATTGAATTCTATATTTGATCATAATATGTTATTTTATTAAGAAAAGTAACTATAGTATAGGTGTTTTTAATGAACAAGGTGGAAAGAGACAAAGCAAGAAGCATCCTAATCTGAAGAAAAGTAACATTTGCATCATTCTTTCTTAATAAACACCATATCTCAGTCACTCTTCTGAATCACTCTCGGCCTCCATCTGCATCACTCAACTGCTCTCTCTTTCACCTTCAAATGCCAATGAGATGCTAGCTGTAGCATCACAAAAGGAAAATCAGGTGTAGTTTTTGTATAACACACATTCTGTAATGATTATACTTGTATGTTGGAGTCAGTTCTTATACTAAATTTGAGTACTCGTGTATCTTCTTTTTTATATAAATGTGTTGTTTTGATTTTTTAAACTCCCAACTGCATCACCATCAAGGGTATCAAAATGTGCTTGCATTCCATACTTCATTTATCAGTTTTTTTAGGGTAGAAATAATAAGACATGATAGTGACAATATAAAAGTATGGTATCATATCAACACAATAAATAATATATTGGATAAAATATGATAGTTTTATCAAATATGAAATTAGTTCTCCACTCTTTGAAAATATATAATTTCAATCTCTTACACCTCAATTTATATCTAGTAACAATTTTTATGGTCGGAGATAGAACGATTAAATTTACATTATGTGTGATCTTAGTACTTATTTATATTTAAATTTAACTTTATTAACAATTTTTTTTATGATGACAAAAGTTGTTAAAAATAAATAAATTCACATAATTTTTTTGTAAGTTTGAGAATTAACTAATAAATTTTTTAAATTAGAAGAAACGACTAAACTTAACGACAAGTACAAGGACAAAGACAACTTCATACCTTTATGTTTAAATTTTGAGTTTTCTTTCAAAATTCTTTAAGTTTAATCAAATTTAATTATCTAATCGTGTTAAATTTTATTTTAAAAATAATGTATCTATTAATTAATTAAAAGTGATATTCGTTTAACTTATGCTGATTATTAAAATAATATACATGATTGTGTTAACTAACAACTGTCTTTAATTTATATCAATTTAGATATCATCTCCTTTGTATCAGTATTTACAGTTCCGTGAACTTCTCTGCAAGACCTGCTGCTCCTGCTCTTTCTGCACAAATCTGCCATAACCGTGTCAAATATTGAATCATGGTTTTATGCCCAGAAATAGTGATCAAAAGTAAAAAAAGAACAATACATTTTAGGAATGCATCAAGTGTAACTACATAAACACTGGCACAAAAAATTCAACCTTATGCATTCATAATTCTGATGGCTAAACAAAAGGTAGCCACGATTATGGAAATAGTTGAAATTCCATCTGTATCTGTATGTATTGAAAAAAGTTAAATATATGAAGACAAGTTCGTACCATTGTTGATTTTTTCTGAACTCAGTAAGTACAGGATATATGTTCTCAAAGGCTGTGTATGTTTCATCTCTCACCTAAAAATGGAAATGAGAACAGCTAAAATCCAGTAAGAAAAGGGAGGAAATTATAAAGCAAAACATATTACCTTAGCTCCGGTCAGAACAATCTTTCCTGAGACAAATATAAGCAACACTATTTTGGGTTGCTTCATTCGGTAGATTAAACCCGGAAACAACTCTGGTTCATACTACCACCACAAACAAGCAAAGTATCAGCAAATATCCATCATTCTCCCCTACTTCAAAACTTTAGATTAAGCACATGCATAAACATAACAGAAGATGCCCTTTCCACAATTTATACTAACTTAAGTTACTTTATCACACGAGCATAGTAATTTATAATAATACTAGTCCAGTTTAACCATTTCACTCTATTTTTAAATTTTTCGAACTCTTGAAGCCTTTCAATCCTTTATGCTTTGCAACATAGTGCTTTAAACAAAAATACAGTTTTTCCATAGGTTATTTTGACATCAAGTATATAATTACAAAAAAAAAAACGCCCTTGTTTGAGACTGCTAAAAATCAAGATAGCCAAAAATTGATTGTGAAAAAAAAATAATGGTGTTATTTTAAAAGTCAATATCAAAGATCCAATGCAAGCCATTGTTTAACCAAAAATTAAAAAAACTTACACTTGAGAAAGCACCATGAGAATATGCAAGACCCTCCAGCCGTATGGGAAATTTGACATCACAAGAGCCAACAATGTTCTGAATTTTGAAATCCTAAAGCACAATAGCAAAGGAATCAACTAGTAATCAAGCACTACATAGTTAAGTGAGAAAAGAACAATAATGGATAAAACAATTACAGCAACAATTATAAGGAAGAACAAAAGCAATACCTTAAATTTGGCAGGGAAACCAAGCTTTTGGATGATACGAGCATACTGTAATGGGGAAAATAGAAACGTCAGAAAATTTGTAAATTTTTCAGAATGAACTTCACAATCCTAACTGAAGAGAGCAACCTGAAGATCAATATTAAACACATGGAAAGAATTAAAAAATTCAGCCTCCTCAATCTACTCAAAACAGGAGGAATAGTCTCAAAAACAAGCTACAACAACATGGTTCAGTTCTCGAGGGATTCACTTTGAGAAAAGAATCACCAATACCTATAGGATGATAGAGAAAAAAAAAGTAACATACCTTCCTGGCTGCCAATTTAGACTGTTGTTCACTCTTAGCTCCAGTACAAACCTAGTCAATGGTCATAAAAAGAATAAATCAAAGTCCATAAGAAAGAGTCCCTTTACAAGAGGGGTACCAAATTAATTTGGTTAGGGAATAAAAATTAGAGCTATGACATAAAGCAGCAAAGAAAATTCCAAACCAGAAGGCCTACGATCTGATATGCCTGATTGAAATGTATAGTAAATTGCAAGATTAATGCTAAATTACTAAAATAAGTTTAGAAATGGAACATATCTTCTTAATTTCCATTTTGCAAAAATTAATAATTGGGCCATTGAGGTTGCTCCATGCGTGATCTCTCTTTTTCTCTCATCATGCTATACATAACCAATTTATTCATACAATTCTGACAAGTGGCAACTATGTTTGCAACCTCATTACTAGCACCTTCAATGATATACTAAGGCAAAGACAAACCTAATGAGTTTATAACTAACACCAGTTTGTCCATTGATTTGATAAACACGGTTAATTAAAATAAACCATTCATGGCAATCAAAGTAAGGAAGAACACGAATTGGTATACATCTCTTCTAACTCAGTTCACACAATAAAACAAATCAGATTAGGGTTTTTTCAAACTGAGTCATGCGACTTCACCCGTTTTGTAGTGAGACCCGAATGCATGATTCAGGCTGAGTTTCTTGTTAGAATCGCGATTCCGAGTTTGATACAAACGATACAACACCGATTTGGGAGAACAAATGAGTTTTCCTATGATTCGTATCATGGGGTTTGTAATTGTGCAATACTTACTACCATGCTCTAATCTACAAGATAGATACGGAAGGGAAGAAAAGAAGTATACCATCTTTCCAGAAGCAAATATTAGTGCAGTTGTTTTGGGCTCTCTTATCCTCATAATAACAGCAGCAAAACGCTGCAAGCAAACACATCATAACATCAGTACAGTATACCACCAACCTTCTCCCTTCTGTCCTTATGTTGTAGTAAGGTAGGGCGGTTCTAAAACTATCATATATAGTACATCTGCTACTTAATAATTCTGAATAAAACAAGTATAAACATGTAGAAGATATCACATGGGATATATAAAATAGCAATCTTAGATTAACCATACTGTTCTGATCCAGATAAGAACAACAAAAAGCAGAAAGCAGAAAAGATGACTGCACAACCACCATCAAACTTTATCGTAATTCAGATGCAAAATCAGAAAAAAGAAACATGCATACATGCACAAGTGCGCAGATAACCAATGTGAGTGAAACTCACTACAAGTAAACGAGACTTGCCTTGGGATTGTACTCAGCGTTACGAGCTTGTAGTGCAATTGTTTTGAGGTCCAATTTACAATCCAAATTGACCGTGGACACAATATTTCTGGCAGTACACAAATATAAATAGAAACAAATCATTTGCACAGTCCAAAGTAAATTGTAAACAGAAGCAAAATTATTAAATAATAAAATGTAAATTCAAGCAAAATTACTATACATGCCAACAAAAATAAAAGAAAATTAATCAAAAGAAGCAAATTTTGTGTGAGTGGGACAGAAAAACAAGGTGGTGAAAATGACATGAAACACCTCTACACAACAACACGCTTTGACTCATAGAGAAATCCATCTTGAAAAAAATCATAGGAGATTGAAAGTGGCCAATATGATTTGCCATCTTGTTAGGCACGACCTCAAATTCAAATGGTTTTAACATAAACACCATAATTCAATAAACATAGAAAACAAATTTCGGCAATACGGATAAAAAATACACGCTTTCACTAATGTGGGAAGGTGTTAACAGAAACCCTGCTATCCAGTGTTTTAAAACTTGATGAAAGAAACAAGTGAAACTCACTGAAGGGTGGGCACGATCCCAGAAGGATGCCTCTGTAGATCCACCGGCTGGATCCCTTCCAATCCTTGGTCAGCCATCAAACCCTAATATATTAACTCAAACGAAGAGCTGCCCGCAAAAAAAAAAAAACCCACCACGTTCAACACCGATCCGTACCAAACAAAACTACGCTAGGTTTATTCTCAACTGCAAGAAAGGGAAAGGAAAAACCTTTATTAATTAAAAATCAAAAAGACCAAGAACCCAGATCTTGAAAGACAAGAAAAACACAAATAGATAATGAAAGATTTTCACCCGATGCAAAGAACTCCCCTTGATGTCTTAAAATTAGTTTGGGAGAAATTGGAAGGCTTGCGTGTGAGCGTGGAGTGAATCGGAGAGGGAAAGAAGTGAAAAGGTGTAGAGAGAGCGGGAAGAATTCGAAAGAAGAGTTCTTTTATACGATAAAGGAGAGGGAGAGAAAGAGAATGAGCGTTTGTATGTATGTCCAGAGACGTGAAGAAGAAGAGAGAGTGTGTGAAGAGAGAAGAGAAACAAGATCTGCCACCTACTATTTATCTGAGTATGACACGCCACGTTGGATTCGTATATTTTTGTTTTTATTTTTTAATCTGTTATTTTTTATTTCTCTATCTATTACTATTTTAAAAATAAAAATAAATTATTAAATTAAAAAAGTTAATAATTTTTTTAATAATTTTAAATGTATTAAAAAATTATTTTTAATGTCTAAAATAGTTATTAATGAAAAAAAAAATTTACAAAATAAAAGTAAAAGAGAAGAAAAAAATTTAAAAGTAAATAAATATATAAAATAAAACTAACAATAATAAAAAAAAAAAGAATGGTAGAAAAAATAATAATAACTAAAAAATAAGATAGAAATAAAAAATATAAAAAAATAAAAACAAATTTGAATAAGATAAAAATAAGATATATAAGCGGATACTAAATATATCTTGTTTATTTTCTTTTTTATGTTCAACAACTACTTATTTAGTATCTCTTAGATCTCTTATCTTTATCATGTTTAGATTTGTTTTTGTTTTTTTTATATATTTTATATTTATCTTATTTTATTTTCTCTTTATTTTATATTTTTAATGTTTTTAGTTATTTTTTTTTTACCATTCTTTATTTATTTATGTTTTTTGTTTATTTTTATTGTTGTTGTCTTTATTTTCTATATTTTTTTTTATTTTTTTATTCTCATTTTTAAGCATTAAGTGTAGCGCATTTGTATTAGTATTTTTTTTTTAGGATTTTGCATTTAGGGTACACACTTTAATATTATTTGTGTCCACTACTAATTAATACTAATTGACTTTGGTTTTTTTATAATTATGTCTTGTATTTTTTCCTTAAAATTAACATGATTACATTATCAATAATAATAAAAATAAATAGTAAAATAATGTTGTTTATATTTGTATCTGGTAAAATAGTTCTCACCCAAGCTAAGGTGGATATGTTTTGCTTTATAATTTCCCCTTATAATTTCTTCATTTTTTTGTCCTGAATATTAGCTGTTTTTAGATCCATCTTTAGGTGAGATATGAAACTTATACAACCTTTGAATATATATATCCTATACTTATTAAGTTAAGGAAAAATCAACAATGATACGAACTTGTCTTCATATACTTAATTTTTTTTCAATACATACAACTCTAATTTCAACTATTTCCATAACCGTGGTTACCTTTTGTTTAGCCATCAGATTATGAATGTATTAATACATGCATACTCCCTACAAAACATTTAAAACCAAAATAGGGTTTTTCTTGCCATTCAACCAATCCATAAATTTTAGGTGAGTTTATTTATAATCACAAAACAAATTAAAGGTAAACATAAGTTAAATCATCATCAACCAAGATAAACTTTACATACACTTCTTTAATTCAAAAGAATCAACCAATATATCAATCCCTGCAAAAATCTCAAAATAGTGTGATTATGTTACCTTCACATCTAGATCATATAACCTAAGGTACTATTTAAAATTAAATTAGTTTTCATTACTTGATTAAGGTACTAACACAATACCAAAAGTTCAAATTGGTATCAATATTGATTAATGGTGACGCAACATGAACCAGAAATCATTATTGGGTGTTTCTCATCTTAGATTTTAAAAAATTTATTAAGTATAATATATTTTTTAAATATTTTAAACTTTTTTATAAAAAAATAATTTTATATAAAAAATTAAATTTACTTTTAGTTACTCAACTTTTATACTTAAGTCGATAATAACTTCTCGTTGACGTGAAAAATTTAATAAATTTTATATTAAAATTTTATTTATAACGTTGTACAAATGTTAACATCGTCTGATTTATTTTAGTAGTTTTCAAATTACAAATAGTCAATAGTTTTGAATAACAACTAAAATCAATTTTACATAAAAAAAAAAAACATATTCAACTCTTCAAAAATTAAGGTAGATTTTATAGATTGGGCCACTACTGTTTTTTAGATTCTATAGATTGATAGAACATGTGAAAGTGGAATAAAGTGATAGTTTACTTATTCATCATATACATTAACATGTTTTGTTTTGATATTGCATATTTGTAGATTGTAGTGTTTTTGTTGAATGGTTGAATTAACATGTATGCTACATTTTGATTACATGAAATAGTGGTTTTGATTTTTGTAGTAAGATTATGAAACATGTTAGAATAGATAAATTTGGAGAATTTTGATTGGTGATTGTTGTTTTAATTATTCAAAAGTTCTATTTTATGTAATTTTTGCAAAAATGAAAAAGAGATTTAAACAATATTTTTTTTTTTTACTTTAAGTGTTTTTTTTCAAATGGTGATGATGTCCTTAAGCGTAAATTATGTTCAAACAATTATTTCTTTGTTTAACCAAAAATGTATTGTTTAAATGAGATATATTTGATATTTTATTTAATACTTAAATTTGATATGTATGTAATAATATGAGATATCATATGAGTTTGTGAATCATCATATTTTGAATCATTTAGTGTAATAAATTGATATGTTGTCTATGATGATAGAGTAATTACTAGAGTGATAATAATGCAATGACTTGTATATGATAATAGTTATATAAAATTTACTATTAAAATGCTAAAATGTGATATAAGTATTAAGTTAGAAGATTTAATGAAATATCTAAATTCTAATTATTAGACATAAATCAAATAGACAAAAAAAATTTACGTGTAAAATAATTAATAAAGGTTTTGATATTTACTAAGTTGATACAAGAATCACCAATATTCAGCTGGAAGTATGAAAATCATAAAACTTTTAAAAATAAAATTTATACTTAAATGATTAAATTAAAGTCTTAAATATATAAAGTGTGTAACAAATTAATATGATAATAAAAATTTTAATACTATTCCTCCAAATAAATGTGATAAGCTTTTAATAGCCATGTCAATAAATTATTATTAAATGTTGAAAACATTAACGCACTTTTATTTTTTCAGTTTATGGATGTATAATACATCATTCGGGATGAAGAAGCTTAAAAAAGCAATAGTCTCTATATACTAATGCATTACGTAAATATATTAAGATATCTATGAATGATATGTATTATATATGAATGATGAAAATTGTATGAAATTTATGTCATACATTTGGGATAATGTATTGTTGTTTGATGGTACATTAATTATGGAAAGACTATGTTTAACAAAGATTATCTGGTTTCATTAATAATCTAAGTCACGTAGACTAAGATATCAGTCGGTGAGAAGCTGATGAGGAAGTTCATACATGACGGGTCTTGCTGTAGACACTCGGTATTGGATGTTTGAACTCATTATGATCCTTGATATATGTATGGATTTATTGTTAGTCTATGGTAGGGACATACTTAATGGGTCTTCTAAAAGATGATGGAGTCATGTGTAGTGACTGTGATTGAAATGAAATCCAATGGTTGTGATTGAAAATAGATCCATGTGTGGTCTATATGAATGATGAAATTGGTATTGAAATTTTATATGACAACATTTAAATAAATGTTTATAAATGATTAATTTGATTGATTTCTTTTTGCATGAATTAAATATGTTATGAATTTTTTTTTCATTAGTTTATCCTTACTTTTCTTGTTATGTTGTGAAATGTGATGACTATACCACGTACACGAGCAAATGATCATACAGGTGTCACAGAGTTTGAAAGGCTTTAGGATGTAATTTTGAACCTTATATGGTAAATACTTTTATTTTTATAAGCTCTAATAATGAATTAAGAATATTTGAAAAACTCTAAGTTTGTATAGAAACATGTAGAACTTGTATTATAATGATTAGATGTATTATGAGATGTTACAAATACACTAATAAAAAACAAGAAATGAAATGTAAAAGATAATATCCTTTTAGATTTAACTTATATGTAACAAAAACTCAATACATGAAATGAAATGTAAAAGATAACAGTGTTTTACATGAAACTTATATTTAACTTTAAAAAAACATTTATATTGGTCATTGTCCAATTGCTCCATGTTCTACATTAATACATTTTTTTTATTGATAATCATTCTTAATAAGTTTATAGTCTATATTAAATTGCTTAGGCTTAATAATCCAAAAAAAATCACCTACAAAGTAATGAAAATCTTGAATGTTCGTTCCACCCATTTGAACGAGATAGTCTATATATAATAATATCATCACAAGTTTTCACTAAATAGAAAATAAAATTTTGACAATGATTTTTCTTTTATAAACAACTATTTGAGAGCAATTTTAATAATAAAATTTTAAATTAACATATATAATAAAAATAAAAATTAAATCATTCATTAAAAAATAAGTTAATAAAAAGAGTTGTAGTAGTTACATCAAATAATATGGTTGTGCATTATTATTATTATTAAAAACAATTACATAATCCTCATGACCAACTTATACATTATATATTTGCATATGATTAAACTATGTAGAATGCATTATATTATTAATAGAGTTCATCTCCATCTTCATTGCATCTAATCAAACAGTGTAGGATATACTACGTTATTGATATAATTGTCCTCCATCATTTGATCTATTCCATTATATTGTGGATGATGATTTATATGGTTGATATGATTTGACTGCATCATTCCTGTTATTGGTGGTATTTGATGAGTCACATTAACAAGATTTAGATGTACTGGATGAGGCATGTTGATAGGAGGATTGAAGTGTATCCCTTCTTGCACTTGCATTGGTTGACTTAACACCATGTCATGAATGCTTTTCCTTTTCTTTTTCTCTTGCGATATTTTGTTACGCATAAAATATTTTTGTGCATGACTCGCCACCTGAGTTGCATCTTTTGTTTGAATGTAATATGAAATCTTTTTCCAATATCCTCTCCCGTACATGGAAAGTCCTTCCAAAAACAATCTATGATGAAAAAATAAATGAGTTTAAAATAAATTAAAAATTAATATGAAACTCTAATATAATGTTATTACAAAAATAAAAGTATAAAAAGAATATTGATATTATAGAAGTACCTATGCTCTTCCATAGTCCAGGTAATTCTTTTTCGTTTATTGGACTGAACCTGGATTCCACACTGTTTGGATGTTTGAGACGGTGGCAACATTAAAGGAGCTTCCACAACATCTTGATGAGGGTGACCGGAGAGGGAAGTTGCTTCCGGTAGCATTATTGGAGGACCATTGATCATGTCCGAGGTGGCAGGCTGAGTTTGGATGTTAGGGAACACTTCCAAAAACAAAGCATTCGTCTCATTCCACCATTCCTCACTCAACACTTCCATTTTTTTTCTTTCTTTCTTCTTCTTTAAACGCTTTCTTCCTTTCCAACTCACTACAAAATCTCACTTTTCTTTTCTCTTCTCACACTTTCTCCTTCAAACATTTCACTCTTCACATCCATTTTTATATTCATAGATAAGATAACACACTAAATCATATAGATATTAACAATAAGATAAAAGATAAAAGAGATCACCTTAATAATATTACGGTTAATACTGTTTTGATATTTTATATTTTAAAATATTTATTTGTGTTGCTTTTTTTTTTGGCAATTGGGATGGCCACATATGTTAAGATGGGTTTGAATATATGTTTTTTTTACTAAATGTAAATTATAATTTTTTTTCTAAAATTAAAATTAATATATTTACAAAAAATTTAAACAAATATTTTATTTGTATAATTACTTCCTGATACAGATAAAAAAATTACATGTTATATTTTTAAGTTTATATGTCGCTGTAATAATAAATATAAATATTTACATTATAATATGTCAAACAAAACTTATGATAGGTATTTTTTTTATAAATTAATATTAGCCAAGTTATATTTTATTGTCAAAATGTTAGCTTTTAGTTTTCCGTTTTAGTACATTGAGTTTTAAAAGTCCTATTCTGTTCTTTATGTTCTTAGGGTTCGTTTTGTTATGTTTAAAAAAAATATTTATATGGATTTTAGTCGAAATTATGATATATAAAGTTGATGTTAACTGGTATTTTACCATATATTTTTACATATATTTTAACAGGTGTTTTGTATATTGATAGTAAGGTGATATATTTTTTCTTATAATTTTCTCCATTTTCTTAGTAGATTTTAACTGTTATCATTTCTATTTTTAGGTGAGAGATGAAACTTATATTGCCTTTCCAAATATATATCTTGAACTTATTGAATTAAGGAAAAATAAGTATGAATTTGTTTTCATATATTTAACTTTTTTGTTTTTTTAGAGTGAGACTCTTATCTATCCTTAACAACTACTTTCATATATTTAACTACCTTCCCCAGTTATTTTATTCAAATTTTATTTTTATTTTTATGTGTTATTTTATTATTATAAAATATACCAGAGTAGATATTTGTGATTTGGTGACTTCTTTATTTTTAAAAACTAAACTTTGAATTTTGAATTTTAAATTTTAAATTTTAAATTTTTGAATTTTAAATTTTGAATTTTGAATTTTGAATTTTGAATTTTAAATTTTGAATTATGGAGTATTCTATACCTCTATATAAAGGGATTCTCCTCTTTAACTTCTCTTAATTATTTTTCTATTTTATTCTTATATCAATATTTGATTTGATTTTATTATTATGGATATTGCGTCATTTCTTATTTTTTTTAAAAATTTTAATTTTTTGAATTTTCAAACCCTAAAGCCTTTTCGAAAAATTTTAAATTTTGAAAAAAAATTAAATTTTCAAAATTTTAAATATATTAGGTATAAAATTAGAAACAAATTTTTTATTTGAAATATTTTATAAAAAATGTATGTAAAAATAGTTTTCAAATTGATTTAAGAAGTTTTCTTTAATATTGGATATGAATATTTTCACTACGCATAAACCCACGTACCCACACTACTTCCCACTTTCCTTTTTGTACCATACTTCTCATTTTCTTTTCTCTTTCCTTTCTTCTTTCATGTAAAAGCATACTTTGATTCTCACTTCTCTTTGTATTTCTATGTTTTGATTAATCTTTGTGGAACCCTAATTTGAGCATTGTCTTATGAAATTGTAATTGAAGTTTGTGACTAGATGGAGGGGAATGACTTAACAAAAGGAGTTGCGGGCACCATCACAACAATCGGTAATTCTCTTTATTCGCATTTCAATTTGTGAAACACTAATTTGACATTTTTCTTATGAAATTGTGATTGAAACATATGACTAGAGGAATAAGAAGGATTCAACAAGGGGCAGAGGGTAAGTGATGAAAGTCCTTGATCATAAGACGTTTTTTGAAAATAATTTTATGGATTTAAATAAAATCATACAGAACAGTGACTAAATTATATTCTCATTTTCTCATGTTTTACGGAAAAGTTACTTCCAATCTGATTTACTTATTCACAATCTTCAAATAGAGAGAAACTTTAGTTAGAAGAAAGTAGAATGAGGAAGACAATGAACCCCTAGACACTATTTATGTGCGCGTTCCTATCATTGTCGTGCTTACCCCCAAGCACAAGGTTCCAATGTGAAGTAACACGGTTAAGAGCAGTGTGTAATCTGGATTCGGTGCGTGTTGAATGTGCTTATACATCCACTGGAGAGAGTAGTGAAAGGTTGGTAGTTTTGTTTGTGAATAAAAAAATGGTTCAGTTTTTGGATTTGATTGGGAAGGTTAAGAATAAAGGGGTGGTGGTGATGATGGATATGAAGGGGAAGTGGTTGACGGTGGTGGTAAATGATCAGAACGATTTGACTAAGTCTCTCTGGGTTGTCATGATTAATGTTGATTGAGCGATTGAGGATGAATTTTTGATTTATTGTTTAATGGTGTCACATGTGTTGTAACGATAAAAATAAAAAATGCAGATACACAGGCGCGAAAACGCATGTGTTCCCGCTAGTTGTAAACATAATTCAAAATTGCAATTGTCTTGAATTTGATTCTTGATTTGAGTTATTCCTCTTTTGAGTTATTCAACCAATCATTTGTCTTAAAACCCCATTTTTATCCCTTTCTTCTTCAACGGTTTAGAAAAACCACTTACGCCATCCAAGAACTTGAAGAAGAAGAAGATTCTCTTCTTCACTTTATCCAACTTTTTGTTACACTTTATTTATCATTATATTTATTTGTCTGTCATTTCTCATCTCTTTTCTCTGCAAATTTGTTCTTTTCTTTGCAGAGCACTTTTTTTCCTCTTTTCTTTATCCTACCTAGGTGTGTTTTCGTGACAATATTATGCGAATACACTTCTAAATATAATGCCTTGGAAAATCTCATGCAGATGGTTATGTTTATTTACTGCATGAAAAATCTCAAGCAGTGAATGTCTTGGAAATTTATATAAATGAAGTGGAAAGGCAACTAGACAGAAAGGTGAAAATTGTCAGGTTAGATAGTAGTGGTAAATATTATGGAAAGTGTGATAAAAATGGACAACACACTAGTCTATTTGGAAATTATATTTTTACAATGGCTTGTAGTTGAGTGAATCTTCAATCAGGAATACAATATAAATATGAGATATGTACGACATTGTATGAAAACAGCTAAAGTGAAAATAAACCACAAACAAAACAAAAATCTTATCATTCTCATCTGTCACCTAAAAGTGTAAATCAAAACAACTAAAATTAAATACAAAAAGAAGAGTGAAGAAATTATAAGGGGAAATTATAAGACAAAACATATCCTCCCTTTTTTTACTAGGTTTTACTATTTTCATTTCCATTATTAGGTGATTGATGAGACCTATACTGTCTTTTTGGGAACATATATCCTTTACTTACTGAATTCAGGAAAAATCAATAATGGTACAAATTTGTCTTCATAATATTTTCTATACTTTTATTTTTGCAATGACATTATATTAATATTTTTTATACATTGTTTATTGTGTTGGTCGCATTTGATTAAAATGTGTAGGATGCATTATATTATTAATAGAATTCATCTCCATCTCATGTATTGGTTGCATCTAGTTAAACTATGTAGGATGAACTATGTTGTTGATAAAGTTCCCTCCATCATTTGATGTATTGGTTGTATTGCCTTATAGTGGGGATGATTATTTAAATAGTCTTACTTATTTTTGTCTTTGGAAAAATTGTTCTTACAGGAGCTAAGGTGATATGTTTTGTCTTATAATTTCCTCCCTTTTTTGTACTAGATTTTAATTGTTTTCATTTCCATTTTTAGGTGAGAGATGAAACTTATACTGCCTTTGAAAATATATATCTTGTACTTATTGAGTTCAGGAAAAACTAATAATGGTACGAATTTGTCTTCATATATTTTTTCAAAGTGAGAGATTCTTGATTACCCTCAACAACTACTCTTCCTGTCTCTAGAAAGTTCCCCACTTAACTTCATTTATCTGTTTTTTAGGGTGGAAATACATTCCAACACAATAAATAATATATTGGATAAAATATGGTAGTTTCATCAAACATGAAACTAGTTCTCCACTCCTTGAAAATATCCAATTTCAAGTTTAATCAATTTAGTTCTTTAATCGTGTTAAATTTTATTTTAAAAATAATATATCTATTAATTATTAAAAGTGATATTCGTTTATCTTAGGATGATTATTAGAGTAATATACATGATCATTTTAACTAACAACTGTCTTTAATTTATATCAATCTAGATATCATTTCCTTTGTATCAGTATTTACAATTCCATCATTAAAATATTTGATTTGTTGATCAAGATATTCAGTACTCAGACCACACTAGTGAAATTTATCAAAATAATTATCAAAATATATTGAAATGTCAAAACTGAATGTGCTACTACTTCTGCATTTAGCTCATTGATTTCTTACTCTTCAAAATCATATTTTTAATGTTTGGCACTTTACCAAGAAGATCAATCAAAAGATCATCTCCTTTGTCTTAGTATTTACAGTTCCACAAACTTTTATGCAAAACCCTTTGCTCTGCTCTTTCTAGACAAATCTGTCATAATTATGTCAAATATTGAATCAAGGTTTTATACCTAGAAATAGTGATAAAAAGTAGCAAAAAAACCATTTCATTTTAGGAATGCATCGAGTGTAACTACATAGATACTCGCACAAAAATACAACCTTACGAGATCTAAATCTAATGCATTCATAATTTTGGTGTATGTATTGAAAATGTTTAAATATATGAAGACAAAATCTTATCATTGTTGGTTTTTCCTGAATTCAATAACTACAAAATATATGTTCTCAAAGACAGTATACAATCTCATCTCTCACCTAAAAGTGTAAATGAAAACAGCTAAAAGCCAGAAAAAAAGGTGAAAAAATTATAAAGGGATTTTTAAAGCAAAAAATATCATCTTAACTTTTGTTAGAACAATTTTTTCGAAGACAAAAATAAGCAAGACTATCTTAGATTGCTTCATATGGTAGATTAGACCTGGAAACAACTCTGGTTCATATTACCATCACAATTTGCTTGTTTGTGAATTGTTTATGTATGATTTTCGCAAATGTTGAAGGTATAGAGAAAGTCAATGAGAAATCAATAAAGGAGAAATCAGTTCAGCCAAAAACAAATCAGTTTTTAATATGGTTCTAGAAAATCAACCAGTTGTTTTTGCGAAACAATCGATTATTTTTATCTATTAAAAACCAAAGCATAACAAATTTAAATGAGATAAGGGATAGAAAGATCAACACAGGAAGTTTTATACTGGTTCATTCTTTACCAAAAGCTACATCCTGTCCTGAGAAACCTCTGGAAATTCCACTAAGCAATCAAACACCTTGATTACACAACACAAACCAAAGTAGTGATCTTGAACCATTCGAGAACACACATCACCTTTGACAAACAACACCACAGATCAGAGAACAACCTTTGGATCTGCACCACATAAATAAAATAGTCAAGAGATAAAAAGAATGATAACACCTGGTACAATCACAGATTGAGAATGAAAAATACAAAGCAATCTTATTCCATTCTTAGAAAAAATCCTAAGCTTGAAGCAATCTTGAAAAAACTCATTTGAAAGAGATAATATGAATCATTAACAATCAGGAGCTAGCAGATTATTTAAACTCCAATTAATTGTTAAAAACATTTAATGCAAAAGCCAAATCAGTTTTTATGTTTATATAATTAATTAAATTATAAATATAAATAATAATTTATATATAACTATACTTTTAGTATTTCATTAATATTATGTTTATATTATAATAAATAAATAACTAAATAATGCAAAAAATGAAATATTTTAATATTTATTAATATATTTTATATTAAATCTTATTTTAATTATATTTTTAAAAATTATTTTTTATATTAAATTGTTATTATATTTTATCCACCAAACATATCTTTAATATTTTGTGAAAAAATTTCATCATCAAACTTTTTTTAATTTAATACAATCGAGATAGTTTTAATGTATATTTAAATTTTGAAATTTTCCTACAAATTTCTCTAAGTTTGATTATTTAAATAATCTAATATTTATTATGTTAATTTTTTTAAATATAGTTTAATGTTTGTTTAAATTTTGAAAATTTCCATCAAATTTCTTTTAAGTTTGATTATTTAAATAATCTAATATTTATTATGTTAAATTTTATTTTTAAAATAATATATATTTAATTTATTAAAAGAATATTTATTTAACTTATGTTGATTCATTAAAATTATATATATAGTTGTGTTAATTAACTTATTGACAAGTGAGTTTTCAAATTTATTTAATAACTAATAATATTAATGTAGAATGAAATTTTGAGTAAGTTTTTAAAAAATAAGACTTGTAAATAGTTTAAAAATAATTAATTTTTTTATAAAATTAATTAAAATGATTTATAAAAATAATTAAATCAAAATTAACTCATTCTTCATCTAAAATATTTGACAACAATACTTTTAAAGGAAGAAAAAAAGATAAAAAAAATTACTATATATGTGATCAATTAAGACAAAACATGTGTTTCATTTATTTTAATGATAAAATAAATAGAAGAAGAGATTTAATATTATTTAATAACAAATATACGATATAAGAATAAATAAAAAAAATTCCTAATATATATATATATATATATTCTTAAATTTTAATATTCTTAATGATCATTTATTTATTTCTATAATTACAACAATAATTTTTTTTTATCAGCAATAACAACAATAATTATAATTATAAGATGTCAAAAAATTTATTAAATACCATACATTAAATTTTTGTTTCAGAAGAATTTGTAGAAATGATATTTAATATATGAAAACTTATAAATATATTATAGTTAAAAGAAATTATCATTTACCAACTATTGAAATAGGCCTCTTTCATTTATAACAAAAGTAGAATATTTATTATATGTTACATGGTAGAGATATAATGTTAGCTGTAGAATTTGTGGGAAAAAGGATAAAGATGATCATAGTTGAATCAACCTTCACTAGGATTGAACTGATTATGCTCTGATTATGTTAAAGTTAAGCAAAACAAATCATAATTATAGTAATGGCTGCAATAATATGTCTCCATTTTTTAGTTTAGGCTACTACAAAGGCACTTGATGAACCTGTAAAGTGATGAATTGATCCAAATAAACCCTTTGCAGCACCAAAATGTCTAAATCTGTATACACCAGGAGTCACACCCTGTGGTATCCTCCATTCCAAAGTTGCTCTACTCCTTGAACTGAGTTTGGAAGGCCTTGACCACTTATAGCGCAGACAGAAATCATCATCATCATATGCAGGAATCCAAGCATCCTTTTCTTGGAGAAACTCCACCAGTGCAAAGGTGCCTTCAGTCATAAGATCATTGCGAGGACAAGCAGTCCAAAATGAAGCTGTCACCATGTCACCACTACTGAAGGTGAAGTTCTGCTCTACATCAGCACAAACATCTCCAAAATTTACTCCAAGGGGAACTCCATCCACCACAACTGGTGGAAGTAAGCTTATTTGCTTCCCAAGGAGATCAGGGGGTTGAGGACCAGCTTCTACTGCTTCATCGTTGATGAGGGCCATTGCAAGTTTCTTAAACTCCTGAATGTATGCACTCAGTGTGTGGGGGCCATACAGTGTAGAAGCACCCTGACAACAATAAAATTAAAGTCAGAAAGTTATATAGAATATCTACTCAAAAATGTTAGCACATATGCACACAAGTGTGCACAATGTTTAGTCTAGCTCTAGCATATGACTGAATTGTAGGAACAAATTTTCAAAAATGCTAAGAAAGTCTATGTCTGTTTCCATCTATCTTTTGTCAATACAGAATAATATGATGTGATTAAGAATTTGGATCACTCAAAGTAATCTATAGAAATGTCAAATGTTTGTTGTGAGTTTCATGCTCTTACGACTTACCTCGTATCTTTGCACCTGGTACTCTTCATATGTAGTGATATACTGTGAATAAGTGTTAGATAACCCTGCTATAACAATGTAAATGTTATCAAATTCAAAATCATCTTCACTAGTTAGCACTGTCTTCACTGCATCACGAAGACGCCTCCCAGCCATTGTTGTGAGTTCTGTCAAATGAAAACAATGGAAAACAAGTATGAAGCTCTAAGAAGAATTATGAGGACCAAAAATAAGTTGTTTCACAAACACTTAAATGAATACATAAACAACCATCACTTTCGACGGGGAAAACAATAACCATGAAATATAATTAAGTTAACTACACTTTATGCCCTTAAGAGAAGCTTTAATTACACTCCCCAACCTCTGAGACTAGTAAGTGTTAAGCTTTAACCACTTTGATGTGAACATATCTGTTAATGGTAATAATGAGTAACAACGAATAAGCCCCCATGCCCATTATCAATTTAAGGTCACTAACAGCTAATTTTGAAAAAATCTATTAATGATACTCCCTCTAAACTCAAATATAAGCAAGAAAGTGATCATGTTTGGTGAATATGAATACAAGTAAATACCAAGTAACTTAACCATATTCAATGTTACTGTTTCAAAATGTCTTAATGTTTAAACCTGTGTATCATCTCTAATAAATATGATTAAGGGTAATTTAGAAAATGTACTTTTCTATTTTATGAAATCAAGAAAATTAAAAAAAATTAACTAACATTTTTAATTAGTATGAAATTTAAGTATTTTTGTTTATAAGCTTCTGCACAATAAATTAGATTTTATCTTAAAATGTAGGTTTAGACCAAACTCAATCTTGCAAACCGAATTGTAAAGTAAGGTTTAGCCATGTTTATTTTTCATTAGATGTACTTATCTGTTATAATCGAAACAACAGTTGAGAACATGAAGTAAGATTCCAACAATAGCATATTACAGTAAAATAAGAGAGGAAGAGACAAGTTGGTACCTCCTGGTACACAAAGAATGACCAATTGCCCAATTCGAATGATCTGAATAGGAAGTATTGAAGGCTGCAAAATTAACATGAACATGAAAGCTTCATACAAGTAAAGAATACTTTTTATCAGCACATACTAGATCTGCATGACCTGAAAGCTATACAGTAAAACTTGTTGTATACAGAACTTCTATTAACAAACAGCATGGTTGGGAAAAGATTTAAAACGCATTGGATCAGTAAATACAATTTATGCAATTAAATAATAGATCCTCATGTGTCAAAATTCTTATCTACAATATATATGTCCTTTACTTCATCTTATCTCAACCTCTATATCAAACTTGATTTATATCAACAACTTCATATAGTTAGTTGGAACCAAATTTTGACAAAAATAGAAAATAAAGAACAGAAGAAGCCACCCAACTCAGCAATTTCCACATAAAACAAAAGTCATGGTAAAAGGTAGCCACTGGCATGGGATAATTCACATTACAAAGTCTACCTAAGGATAAGACTGGGTGAGGTGACTGAATTATATATGCTAATTGCTAAAAAGAGTCCTTATTCAACCAACACAGAGGAGATAATTAAACTGAACCAAGGTAAAGGAATCATGAGTAACTTACAGCCCAATCATATGGTTTCTTCATTTCACCAGTATCTAGCAAAATGGGTTTGGGGCGATGACATTCTATTTGTTCCTTGGTTGGTGTCTTAAGCAAGTCGCGAACCAGCTTCCAGAAAGGATTGCCCTAACACACATCAGAACAAATAATAAGCATACACAAAAATAAGTATTTAAGACTACTGTCTAGAACAATGCAATACGAATGAATGATTACCTTATCATCACCTTGTGTAAAATCAAAAGCTCCAGGTCCATCTGTTGTTCCAGCTGCAAATGCAAACCCCATTGCAGCAGGGCATGTCTTTACAACCTCAGAATCTCCTTGATCAGAAATGGTTACCTCAAGTTGGGAGAAATCGACATAGGCATGTCGAAAATCAACCTCCCCTTCAATCTCTTCATCCTCAACATTAAAAAGATCTACTGCTTTTCTAAATTGTCTTTCTCCAATAATGCGTGTACTTTCAAATTCATCTGGGTAGCTATCACATAAATTGTGGGATGCAATTTAGTAATTGAGAAGGCTTAGATGACATTTCCATGCACTTGTGACAGAGTATGTAATAAAAAGTTACCCGGGTCCTCGGCTATAGCATAGTTCATTCTTGCCTCCACATGTACTATGATTGAAGTCACACGGTAATCCAGTATCTGTACAAAATGCTCCAAGCACATTTGGACTAACATCTCCACAATTTGATTGGCAGAATGCAGATACAAATCTAGGTTTGTCAACCTTCCTTTGAGCACCTCTCACACGTTTAGAAACACTCAAAGTTTTGGTTGCTGATCTACCAGGAGAAGACTGAAAGGAGGTAGCAATTTCCAGTAATTCATGCTCTGCACCAATGAATTTTACACGAGAATACAAGTATCATTCATTTGTTATTTTCAGATCTGTTGGAGATCCCACATCGACTAGAAATAAGAATATTTCATTGTATATAAGTGAGTGCAAATCTCACCCCATGAGTTGGTTTTATGAGGTTGAGTTAGGTTTAAAGTTCATTTTGTAATAAGATCTCTAACTACTGCTGACCTAGTTGCATAACTTCAATCATACAAAGTAAGGCATCATTTGTTCAATAGACTGCTCACTTAGCTGTAACTTGCATATTTTCATCTCTCTCTCTCTTCTTGTATGCAGACAATAGTCAATAAATCTTAGGAATTTCAAACTGGAAAGGCTTGTAACATTTAAAAGTTTGTGTTGTTCTTCAAACAAAGTATGAAACAATTTATGACGTTTGTACAGTCTCAACTCAACTACATCACCATCAAGGGTTTCAAACTGTGTTAGCATTCCAAATGATGGATCCACCTGACATATAAAACTCTAATTTTCATGCTACTAATTAGGATATTTATCTTTTGCTTCTTAGATCAGTGTTGGAAAAGAATTTAAAAATTTCAATAACAGATGCATTACTACATAGAAAAACAAAGCATAAGCATCTTACTATTATTGTGAAGGCTAGGAATTATATTTGAGATTTTTCGAGGCAAACCACCATCTTCAAATTGAGCAGAATCAGTTTTTTCATAACCTTTTTGGTCAAACCAATCTTCCATGAATCGTGCCGCTACACCTTTATTATCCCCACTAATTAATGAGTTTGTCCGACTCATTGATGTTCCATGAGTAGGAAACCAATTGAAGGATCCAACAGGTCCCCATTCATCATCAACAAATTTTAAAAGAGTCATTTCTTTATCAACATTATACTTATACATTCTTCTCTCTGCAGCAGGATTATTTAGATAAGCACTGGGACTGCGATTTACACCAGCATCTAAGAGTTCTCCTGCAAGTATAAGATAACCTTCCAATGAGTTATAAGTTATTACCATCCAAGTTCACCTAAAGATAGGAAAAAGGATCAGCAGTAATCATTTTATCCTGTGATTTCATACTACAACAAAACTAGTACAACAATGGAGATCTAGTATTAAACTTGAACCATACATACCAATTAGAGAAAAAATAAATAAACTTTGTATGCTTCTACTTCATCCCTGCTGTGTGTTTCGTATTTATTTCCTCTTTCTTATCATATTTCTAAGTTGGGTATTTGATCAACCAAGCCAGACATACATGGTACAGAGTAGTAATTAACACTAAAGTTCATATATAAGAATTCAAGCGAAAGTTGTGATGAGGTCTTGAAAGAATAACTTCACAAATGTTCCAATATTGAAATAAAAGTAAGAAACTCCAATTCCTCCTCCAACTTAAGGTCATATGCTTTTTTTACTTCAAATTTTCAAAACATACAACACAAAATGTAAAGCTGAACTCAGTTCCTGTAGTTTTTCATCTTTTCTGAAATTATTCAATAGTATGCACAAGCACAATACCATCTGTGGTAAGTAAATTGATATAAAAGGTGTGTGTGGGATCGCATGTTTGCACATGGTACATAAAGGCCTAGGAAGGAAGAAAGTATGCAAATTGTATCCCTTACCCTTATTGACAAATATTGACCCTGGGCGGAGATTGTCATGGGCCTGGATAATACTTTTTTCAATGCCATCGACAACGACATCAAAGGACTGATGCACAAATCCAAAAGAAGTTATAATGTAAACAACATATTGGAGATAACCCCCAGGACCAGCATGAGTGTGAATTCCACTAATGGCTACATTATTTTCAGTATATAGATCACCATATCTGTCAAACAAAATGAAAATAGTACTTTAATCACACAACTATTGAGATTAAAAAAGTCTTACAAGAATGTGATTCATTCATCTTTGATATTTCCAGCTTTGATGAAAAAAATCAACAATTCATATTCTAATACAATCATTATTTGTTATGTATGTGTCTGTAATATCAGCCATTTTTTTCTCATCAATGATAAAGATTTGCTTATTTTACTCTCTGAATCGAATTGCTCACTTCCAGAGTATTTAGATCCGTTTTACTACAAGCAGAAATAAAGTAAATTTTCTCAAGATACTGCAATTTCTTTGTTAACTCTTGATAATTGAACTAGACACTGCTAGTACCTTGCTTTTAACCTCTCAATTACTTTGATTTTCACAATCTGTGAAGCCATGCAAGCATCAAGGTTTACAAACACTACCCGCTTCCCCTTTGGCTCTGCAACAATGAAAGCACGAGCCCGTAGCCTGAAGTGAATTCCGGATGCAGTCTGTCCGGTGTTAGCATACCCCATCATGTTAACATCAGAAGCAGGGCCTGTAATGTCATAGCTTCCAAGACCAACCAAGTAGTCAGAACTAGAACACACAACACCAGTCTCCAGTAGCAGCAGCAGGAGTAAGAAAAGGGTCCAAACTCGCATATTTGCACAAGCCCTCCAAACATTCAAACGATAAAAGGAAGGAAACTCCATCACACACTGTAGTTCAAAGCAAAAATTACCAATTTTCCAAGCTTAGCAAGTTCTTCTCATTCCCCCTTCACCAAAACACACCCAAAAACGAAACTTTCAGTCATCTTAACAATAAAACATAAATCAAAATTGAAATTCCAGACCTAACTATGCAGCATGATCAGGACTCAATAATCGATCACACCTTCACAATCAACCATATAGGTAACAGTAATAAAACAGAAATAAATAAAAATTTCTAACCGCTCAGAGAAAAAAAAAAGAAAAAAGCAGCTAACTTTATATGAGGATTAACTTGGGGAAATAGTATTAAATAAGCAGTCCACTCTCGAAACTACTGATTACATAGAAAGTGAACCAGAAAATGTGTGTGTGTGATGCATGATCAACACCTCTCACAATAGATTACAATTTCACAATCAAACACAACAAATTACAATTTCAAAATTACATAGGTTAACAATAAAAGAAGACAAAAAATTTTCACCACCCAGAAAAAAAAAGAAAAAAGCAGACAACTTTACATGAAGATAAACACAGGGTAGTGGTATAAGCTATATCCAGTCCACACTTGAAACTATTGATTACACAGAGAGTAACCCAGAAAATGTGTGTGAGAGAGGGAGAAGGAGAAAGAGAGGATCTAATGGAGGAGTAAAAGCAACGAACATGAGTGGAAGGACAAGTAATGTTAGTAACATGACTTGTTGTTGGAAGCAACTGCAAGTGCCAACTGCCAACGACCTTGCCAAGACACGAATGGGTAGTTTCCCTATGAAATTTGAAGCTTCCCATTTTGACATTATTAATATATATAAACAAACCAAGTCTGTTAAACAAAAAAACATTGATTTTCTTTGTCCTGAACGTGGAGATTCTATAATTCCACTCAGCCTAGGATTCTCTGCATTCGAAACATACAACAACACATGGTCCCTTTTGTCAAATTTGGGCTTAGACCCCATGATATTGTTTGAAACAAGGTTACCTGCATAATGCAGAGTGATTGCGATAAAACCAAATGCTAACCACCTAGTGATTATAAAGTTAATCTGTGTGCAAAAAAATTAATTAAAAATGGTTATGTACTTAATCAACAAAGAGAGATTATTTTTTAAAAGGACAATTTACTATGAAAAAACTATGCTAATTTTACTCTGTTAGTTTTGTGTTTCATTATTCTTGCTTTTGAGATAATGTTCAAATTTAGAAGCCAATAAGAATTTTAATGTTTTGGCTTGTTGTTATCAAATGTTTTCCTTAATAGTTTGATACTTTATCTAGTCAATGCTTCATTTGGCCTTTAGAGAAACATATAGAAAGTAAATATATTTCTATAAATTGAAATTTTCTGTTATATTTAAGTGAGATGATTGGAATAAAATAACCAAATTTCATTTATTAATAAATGTATTATCTTTATAACATTTTTATCTTTCATTACTATGGGTTGTTTGCATTCAAGTGTAGAAAGACAGAGAAAGATAAAGAGGGATGAAAGTTGAAAAAACGAGAATAAAAATACTTTAGGAGAATTTTTTTCCAAAACTTTCTTCTGAATGGATTTGAGGGGAAAGAGAATTATACATTATTTTTTTGTAAAAGTTAATAAAATATATATTGATTATATATATAAATTATATTTTAGCATATATATATATATATTTAACATTTATAATTTATTTATTAATTATTAATATTAATTTTCATATTATAATAAATAAAAGATTAATTTTAATTATTAATATTATATTTTATTAATTTTAATTTATTTTAATTCTAATCTATATTTATAAATTCTTTTATATTAATTTATCAAATTTGTATACATTTTAAAAAAATTTAAAAATCTTTTATAACATCACTTCCAAACTTAGAATTGTAAATCACTTTTGCAACCTTAGAATTGCAGACAGCAGTATAAAAATACCAGTGATTGTATGTCCCAATCTGTAGAATCTAATTAATTTTTTTTGGATTCAATATACTTTTCGTTTTTATATTTTTATTTGAAATTGATTTTAGTTCTTAATGAAACTATTGTTCTTATATTTGTAATTTTTATTTAAAACTGATTTTAGTTCTTAATCAAATTATTAATTATTTCTGTCTTTATACTTTAAAAACTATTAAAATGGATTTTGAAATTGGTTTTAGTTCTTAATAGAATCTATTGATTATGTGTCTTTTATACTTTAAAAATTATTGAAGTGAATTCTAAATGATGTTATCATTTATGACAAACGAACTTTCATTATGTAATTTATTAAAACTTTCACATCAGCATTAAATATGAAAATTCAGTAACTAACAATAAATTTAATTTTTTTATATAAAATAAATTTCTGTATATAAAAAATTGAAAATATTTAAAAAATATATTATAATTAATTTTCTTTTTATATTAAGGATGAGAAAGAAACATTCGTGATGCTGCCTGACCATTAATCAATGTTGATATGATAAATGTTGTGTATAATTGTTGTTAAATTTTGATTAAATTAAATGAATTAATAATAATTAAAGTCACTATAAATGATTTTTATTGTTATGAATGTATTTTATTTTGATTATATAAGGATTGATGAAATAATAAGGGACCAAGAGAGATTAAACATAAATTGTGAAAACAAACTAAATTAACCGTCTATTAATTTTTATGACATATTTAAGTCATAAATCCTATGATGATCCGCAATATAATGGAATACATCAAACATGATGTAGGGAAATTCTATGAACAACATATTATATCCTGTCCATTTTAATCAGATGTAACCAATACATCAAGGATGAAGATGAATTTGATTAAAAAATAGTGCATCCTACATATTTTAATTAGTATAACTAATAGGACAAACAATGTTTAATCAAGAAATTTCCAATTAGGTTATTATAATGGGAATTATGATTTACAATTATTATAAACTTCACCAAAATGATCTAAAGAAAAATAAAAGAAAAAGTATCACGAAGTAACCTTAAATGACATTGAAATGAGTGTTGATCAAGAACAAGAGCTTCCTCCTACTCCAAAATTTTCAATACAACCACAAACAATGCAAGGATTAGAACATATCAACTTACCTAACATGTATTTCCTTACTTTGTTGATTAAGAACAAATACTCCCTCCTACTCTAAATTTTCTAATACAACCACACAAGTAATGCAACTACAAAAAATACAAGGATTATAACCTATCAACTCATACAACACGTATAATCCTTGCTTTATTGATAAGAACAAGGGCTACAAAAAGAATGCAAGGATTACAACAAATCATCGCTTTGTTGATCAAGCACAAGGGCTTCCTCTTACTCCAACTTTTACAATGCAACCACAAGAGAAACAAAAATTATAACATATCAACTTATATAACACATATTATCAAACTAGTGGTTGCTCTTCACGAAGTGATCTTTCAAATGGAACACATAGATATGATTAGTGAGAAGCACGATGGAAACTTAATATTTTCTTAGATTTTTATTGCTTTATTTTTTTAGTTAAAATCCATGTCAAATTATAGTATAGAAGTTCTCTTATTATGATGCTTATGTTATTTCACACTCGAAATAAAATTTCCAGTTAGGTTATTATAATGTGAATTATGATTTACAACTATTTATAAACAAACAACCTTATAACTATTTGACATATAAATAAATAAATACATGTTTTAATAATTTGGTAGTAGATGATGTCACATGCATGTACTCTATATAGTTTTTTCCTTTATGTTTCTTATATAGCTTGCTACCATGACTCAATTATGAGTTTTGAGAAGTAGGAAGTAACTTTTTATATAATTAGGAAACTAAAGAACTCATGACAATGCTATACAACCAATGGTTGTTTGTGTAAGTGCATGCATGTATATGTAAATAGAATAAATAGTAAATTTTATCCTCAAAAGTACAAGACAATTTTCCTTCAATATTTGAAAGTAAAAATATTCAAAAATTAAAATCTTCAAAGTATAATTTATCATTCAATTTAGTCTAATCTTAAAAAAGTCACATGACTTATTTATAATAATAACAAACTTTTGAAGACTAAAACGATGAGAAACAATTAAATTTAGGGACTACAATGGTAAGATAATCACTTTTTTTTTGAATTTTTATTTTACTTTCAAATTAATATGACAAGGATTTTATATTTCAAATATCGAACATAGTTTTACCCTATGTATATGTGCAACCTCATTCTTGCAATGCAAGTTATTGAGCTTGGAGTGAGTCACTTATTGAACCGATTTTTGAACTCAATTTGGTGAGGTTAGAACCTATAGATTTTCCTCGATGCATGTCGGAAGACCGATGGTAGGGACCGATAAGTATCATTATTTTGTGAAATTTCATAAAAAATAATTAGATATTTATTAATTTTAATTCATGATTAAACTATGACTCAATCCTATTTTAAAAAACTAAAATTTATAAATGTCATTATTTAGTAAAATTTCATACAAAAAAGTTAGACATTTATTTTTTTAATTGTTGATTAAGCAATGACTCAAGCCTAATTTAAAAAAATTAGAATTTAATAATATATTTTTGGAGTTATAAGATTAATATGACTATTTATTCTCAATTTTGTGTTATTTTCATAAATTTAAGGAGAGATGAAGTAAATTGATATATTATGAATAGAGATATCACTTAGTCCAAGCCACATTAGGTTAAATAAGGACGTAAGACAAAGAAAAAGGTGTGATCCGAAAGGGGAACTAAAGGAAAAAAACTTATAAAAGAAAAAGTGGGTAAGGAGAAACATAAATGACTAATGTTTTCCTTTAGAATTGAGAGTAATATGTTTAAATTCTGATTATATATGAATTTTTTTTCCTCATTTAGTGTTGATTAGACTAACACGTGATTTTGTTTAATTTTTATTATTATTTTTACTCTCTTTTTTGCGTCCTTTATACGTCGGTCGACCCATGCAACATCTTTTTTGTATTGATTTTTTTATCAGTTTGACTGACGCAATTCACATCTACTCTTGACTGTTGCAAAATTTACACAACTAATACCCGTTCTCTTATAATAATTTGTTTATAAAGATCCAGCAATAAAATAAATAAATAAATAGGGACCACTTCAAGGGTGGTCCAACCCTTATACAGAAATACTTGACATAAGTCTCCTATTAGAACGCCTACCAAATTAGCAAAGGGATAACCATACCAACACTAACCAATGTTAATGAATTAACCTCATACAAGCCAAAAGATTTAAAACCCAACTAGAATAAGGGAAATAAGCAGAACGAGACTTTGCATAAATCCAAGACCATATCTTTACTTGCACCGAAGCGAACACTTCAGACACATCTGCCACACCTCTATTGAAGATGACCGAGTTCTTATGTTTCTAGATTTCGCTCACAATGCCAACCCAAATTGTACCCCAAACTTCGTTAACGGAAACAGAAGCCTGACTCATCCTGAATTGTGAAAAAATTGACTTAGGGTCCTTGTGAATTACACACGACACACCAAGTCACTTAAAGCACAAACACCAGACACGCCAAGCAAACCTGCAAACAAAGAACAAGTGACAAGATGACTCCTCCTCCTCCCCACACAAACAACACAAGAGATTTTCTACTGCCACTCCGCGCCTTACCAAGTTAACCCTAGAGACAATCCTATTCTACAACACCCTCCAAGCAGTGAACAAAGCAGATGGCAAGGCTTTGACATGGTGATGACATAATTAACAGCACTCTTCCTTTGTTTTTTTTCTTCAAACACATCTCACAAATATTCGCGCTGCCTTTCAAGCTCTGCCTCTAGTTAATTAGTCTCTAATTTCACATGGTGATCGTTATTAACATTCTTTATCTGTTTATTCACAATTTTATATCTGTGCCTAAAAATATGTTTATTAAATTTACTTCTATGGTTTATTCAATTAATTTTCCCATTCAGATTAAACTATATTATTTAATGTTATAATGGCTTAAATTAACTTCCCTTGAATACATTTTTAATAAATTGTCTCAAAGTTAAATGTAATACGGTAAATAGAGTGGGATAGAGAATAAACGTTAAATTATACAATTTAATTAATTAAAATGAGTTTAGAATTAAAAAATTTAAACACACGTGTGTGTATATATATATATATATATATATATATTTGTAAAAATAAAAACAATTAAGGTACTCCCGAATAAAAATACTAAATTTAGAGAATAAGAATAAATTTTACACCATGATTTTCATCGAAAAACAACATATTTTTAGATTAAAAAAACACACTATTTGGGACCCTCCTGAAAATTGGGGTTTTTTTGGAGTCTTGTCAGTATGTAGCAACATAGATTTAGTAAACATCATCATCATATTTTATTTTTACTATAAAAAAAGGTAAAATCAAACAGGTTCTTTTATTTATCTATAACTTTTTATGATTACAATCTATGTAATAAAAAAGAAATTTATCAGCAAATATAATAAAATATAATAAAAATCACAGGATACTCCAATTCTTATAAAAAAAAATGGGTTAAGATATAAAACCATATATATAAAAAGCACTAGCGTATTATTTATAATTTGTGAGAAAAATAACTTTTTTTCTAAAATAAAGTAATTTTAAAATTATATTGTATTACATCATATTTATAAACTGTGTATTTAAAAGTGTAATTATCAAAATAATATTTTTTATATATTTATAAATGATATATTGATTATGAGATTCATCTAATCTCTCAAGTGTATTATGTATTACTATCCATCTAATTAATTATTAATTATGCAGAATAAAAGATAAAGAGACCTTGCATCATGATTAAAATGACATACAAATGCATGTCAGAAATGTTACATTTGAGTTTCCTGAGATTCCATGTTTGACAGCTGAACATCATCTGAAGGTGTATGAGAGGTGAAGTGAGTGAGATGGTGGAAGAAGAAGAAGAAAGCAAGGAGCAGAAGAATAGCGTTGATGATGTAGTATCTCAGAAACTCAGCTAGGAACAACCACAAGAGTGTTTCACATCCAACTACTCCAGACACATGAAATGTTATGATGGTAGCTGGAAAGCTGGAGTCAGCTATGGAAGCTAGGGCATGACAAAAAATGGCAACGAGGAAAATGAAGGTGGTAGGGCTTAGTTGTTGGAAGGGATTAGCAGTACTTGAGATTCCATATTTAATTTCAATCGAAGCTAGCTCCAACCCCATTAAAACAGCATAGGCTTTGTGCTTTTTCATAACACTGTCGGAAGAAAATGGAGAAGTTGTGTTCATTAAGGAACTGTTCGTCAGTAGTTATATAAATGTTGCGGCCCAGCATGTCGTCGATACCGAAGCTTCGCATTGATGTAACCAATGTTGTTCCATGTTTGCATTGTATTTTTCCCAAGATACAAATACATGTGGCTCTACACTGCCACTACAGTGTCGCTTTCCATCCCTCTACAGAATATATATATATATATATGGATAAATTAGTATAATAAGTATTATTACTTTATTAAAAGTATACTATGTAAATGCATATAAAGAATAAAATTTGAAAGTGCTAATAATATGATAAAATTTGTAAAAATAGATAAGTGCGTCTAATATTAAGCTATTTTAAAGATAGTCGCACATTTGTAGTTATGGTTGGCAAAATGCCCTTTATAAAATATAAAGTTCGATTTATAAAAATTTAAACTATTCCATTTACTACTTAGTGGGATTTATTAACGGAGGGTATTTAAGGAAATGAACCTATTAGAAACTTATTAAATTGAATTTTATAAATAAATAAAAGACTTAGAAAGGTATTTTAAACAAAAAGCAATAATATAAGATACATTCTAAATTGATTCTTATAAAAAAAAACGTCAAAACTTTTAATTTGGTTCTTATATTCAACAAACGAAAAGGTGTGCTTAATTCATTAACATAAATAAACATAGTTAAATTATCTATAATACATTTTGAAATTTCAGTTATATAAATTTCATAAATACCAGCAGAGTTAAACTATTTAAGTGTATATGTTTATAACATTACAATCTAATAATAAATATGAGTTATCAATATATATTCTTTAATAGACTTTACAGTAAGTTAGTAATTTGCATTTTGTTTCTTATTTTAAAAAAAGTTTAAAGATTTTTTTATTTGAAAGTTAATAGTTTGCATATGTATCTTATGTAAAAAACCAGAGCTAAAATTTTGTTTTGATGTAGCTAAATGCAAGGTTTAGTAAATTGTAATATTTTGGAGTTTTGGAAGCAATGTATATGTAGTAAATGAAAAATGATAATTTCACACCCACTATTTTAAAAATGATTGATAACCCTTTTAATAATAAAATATTTTATTTCAGATGATAATAAATAATAAATATAAAAAAAACGGAGAATAATAAAAATAAAAATAATTATATAATATGTTAAAGTTGCCGAAATACAATATT